>NW_026856004.1:0-41596 GCF_026571515.1 Ruditapes philippinarum
GGTTAATTAAAGAGGAAGCTTGTTATTAAAACGAGAAATATTATGCGGTCTATATTTTACAACGGTTACATTTTCTCATCAAAGTTTTAAAGACGGTAAATGATTTGCAAAAAGGTAGGTGGATATTTGTTTTATGAATATGACCAATACGGAACCCGTGTATTTTTGTTCTGACTGAATTGTAATGGCGGTGAACGGTACTAGTGAAAAGATACCAAGGTGTCGGTCTGTATAATACTATCTGAAAAATAAAGGATGCTTTAGAGTTTGAATTTGTTAGGACAGTCTGTGCGATTGAGAATTACTTTGTCAGTGAACAGCCACAGATTGTTTACATTTTCGATCAATTTGACCACTCAAAGTACGTAAAAGAGGGATGCACAAGTTTCATTATAAGCTGATTCCAAATCCCAAAACAAAATAATCCAGATTAAAGATTTATAAAGCCAGGGGAATGTTATTGTTTTCAATTATGAAATGTAGTTTTTCTATTCTTTTAGAAACAGATCAATTAAGTCATGTAGCTTAACCATCTGTAATGAAAGATAAACTACCATGTTTTGCTATTGTTATGATATATGATTTAACATTCAACACTGCTCTCTTTGCATGATTAGCATTAAGCTATTATTAAAACATTATAAAATGATTTCCTTATCTTTAGTTTCATGTCTGAGGATTAATTTAACAATATTTAATGGTCAATGCACATGTAGATTGCTATCACTTCTAACCCTTTGACAGAAACAAACTAAACTTTCAACCTAATAAAAATGTTAAAAAGAATATATATTTCTGATACATATATCAGTGTGAAACAATGATTAAAGTGGTGGAGGAATTATTTTCTCTTAGACAAGCAATGAAATAACTGTTCTAACACTGTATAGTATTGCAGCATGTTCCAGCCAATATATACAAAATAAACCACTTTGCTGAGATAACACCTTTGGGAATTTGGCTTACAAAAGATCTAAATGAGCTAGTAGGACCAATTCTGTATTTACTTGAAAAAGATCAAATATGCGTATGTAACATGTTCATTTGATATTTATTTATCAATAATTATTGGAAATTCCGAAATAAAAAGTTGTTTTATATTTTTTTATAATTATGGACGACAATTTGCTTTTGATTTATGTGTATGGAATAGATCATTCCTGTTGCACAGTAATTGCTAGATTTTTAGAATAGTTTAATGTGGTCGATATTAGGAAATGATAGCTAGGTCTTATATTTTTGTCACTATTATAATAGTGCAAGAAATCCGTGCATAAAATAGGGTGAATTGTGCACCTCTTGTGAAAAGCATGAAACTTGGCATGGTGGCAGAAAATCGTATTTCAATTCATTTCAGCCTGGGATCCACTTTTTAAAAATCCAATATGGCCGCCAAAATCCAAGATGGCCGCCATATATTGAATTTTCAGAATAATTGGGTATTTCAGCTGTAGTCATAACTAGAGTTGTATGAGATAGCACCAATTCATTAAATTTCATATCAATTCATATTCAAGCATCGGATCCAGGTTGTGCAAATCCAAGATGGCCACCAAAATCCAAGATGGCCGCCATATATTATTTTTTTCAGAGTTTTTAAGTTTTACAGTTGTAGTCTTTACAGGTCAGTATGAAATAGCAATACTTTAATATATTACACATTTATATAATTATATTCAAGCCTCGGATACAGGTTGTGCAAATCCATGATTGCTGCGAAAATCCAAGATGTCCGCCATGTTTAAATTTTCAGAATATTATAGTTTTCAGCTGTTGTCGTTATTACAGAACAGTATGAAATAACACCAATTTAAAATTATTGTATTACATAACTACATATTTATCAATATCCAACTTAAGCCTCGGATCTAGGTTTTGCAAATCCAACATGGTTGCCAAAATCCAAGATGGCCACCATATTAAAATTTTCAGATTATTTTAGTTAACCAGCTGTATTTTTTTTCAAATTAGTATAAAATAACACAAATACATTATATTACATGCTTTTTATAAATATCAACATGAAGGTAATCTATTAAAGATATCAACATGGGTGACAAAGTTAAATATGGCCGCATAACCTAATATAATAATGAAATTGTTTTAAAACATCCGTTTCATATTGAAACATGCTCATAATTAAACTGTCTCAGATTTATTTTTAAAAGCATTTTAATTAGGTTTAAGAACACAATAAAAGAAACAAAAGAATACTTAAAACAAAAAACGGGGGTTAAACCATCTCATAATTGCATTACCTGCCCTTGAATAAGAATATCTTTGCTAGTATTAGGTAATTTCAAGGGCAAGTAACTTGCAATCAAACTAAGCTGAGCCTTATTCAAATGATTTAATATGTAGCAGATTGGTGACCATCTATCAATTATTTCAGTAGGAAATGATGTTCAAAGGTTTTTTCTATCTTTAGCTTTAGTGGCCCCTAAAAGGGGCTAATCACATTGATATGAGCAAACTTGATAAAAGAGTACCTAAGAATGCTATAGACAAAGTTTGGTGATCATCCATTAATTAGTTTTTCTGTAGAAGATGTTTCAAGGTTTTTCTATTTATAGCTTTAACGGCCCCATTAAAGTGGTCAATCAAATTAATATAAGCAAACTTGATAAAAGACTACCTACTCAAGAATGCTACAGACAAAGTTTGGTGATCATCCATTAATTAGTTATGTAGAAATAGACGTTTAAAGGTATTTCTATTTTAAGCTTAGTGGCCCTTTAAAGGGGTCAACCAAATTAATATGAGCAAACTTGATACAAGACTACCCAAGAATGCTACAGGCAAAG
Source organism: Ruditapes philippinarum (assembly GCF_026571515.1). Classification (NCBI taxonomy): domain Eukaryota; kingdom Metazoa; phylum Mollusca; class Bivalvia; order Venerida; family Veneridae; genus Ruditapes; species Ruditapes philippinarum. The sequence goes on from NW_026856004.1 coordinate 2,805, forward strand.
TTTGGTGATCATCCATCAATTAGTTCTGTAGAAGAAAATGTTTAAAGGTTTTTCTATTTTTGGCTCTGTTGACGCCTAAAAGGGGCAAATTGAAATGACATGAGCAAATTCAAGTGTGACTGTCACAAGGATGCTACAGACCAAATTTGAAGTAAATCTGCCCAGCAGTTTCAAAGCAGAAGATGATTGTTGACGCTTGACGACGGACAACGGAAAACAGAGCATCCCCCTTTGATACTAATAGCTCACCCTGAACCTTCGGTTCTGGTGAGGTAAAAAAGAAAGCTGAACAAATGACAAGCTACAATGATTTTCTGCAAACAGTAAAAATAACTCATGAATTAAGATAAATGTGGCATGATTTCACTCGTTCTTGTGTACAGTACTTTTATGGCAGTTTTGGAAACGAGTAAGCAAACAAGAATCATTCAATCTATGTAAACAATAACCGTATTTCGATTTATTATTTGCTAAAGCTTTTCAGTTGTTTTTGAAATATAAAAAGAAGTGAGATAAAAAGGCAACCATCTGTAATATCAAGAAAGACACATGATTATTAAAGGCTTTATCTGGCATTTCAACAGCTATAAAATATAAAAGGAAAAAGTAAACAAGATTTTTAAGTGCGTTGCCCCTGGAATGCAACCCTGAAATATGCAGAAGTCAGAAAGTTAGTAGTTCAATCATACAAATGGAATCTTATATCAAAATTATCAAATATAAAGAGCTGTAAAGTCTAAACTTGATCTCATATTAAGTCATGAATGAGTAATGTTAATAATGCTAAACACGTAGTTTGATTACCGAAAAACCAAGGATATTGTTTTTGTTCAATGTTATTTCTAACTGATCCACAAGACCTTGCCAAAAAATGCCATAATAAGAGCCTGATTCCGTTATCTATGACACAAAATATGCTGCTCAAATTACTTATGAAAAAATAACCAATTTACTTATGAAAAAAAAAACTCGCAGCTGCAGTAAGACGGTCACAATGATGCTGCAAACTATATTTATTAAAAAGAATTGACAGGAGAAGAAACCCATAAGTCTTCCGACACTTACTAGTACAAAAATGTATACTATTTAACATTTGGTGCGAATAAGCTAAGGAATTGTGTGCATTTTAATATACAATACAAAAGAGGATTATTTCACCCTTTTCCCGCATTAACATCTACAGAAGCGCGAGGACTCATTTAAAGCCCTCATCTTATGGCCTCAGGATTTAACTTCTGTAAATGTGGATGCACAAAACCTGTATAAGAGTTATTCTTGTATAAAAGGATATGACTGTTTCGGTGATTCCACGATATGTTGTTTTCCGCATTAAGAAACTGGTTTCGTATTGATTTTAACTAGCTTCTGTGTTATTTTTTGATAATAAGGTAACTGGGGGCCATCGTTAAAATTAGCGGTTAGCATTTTGTAAAAATCATACGCATTAACAAGAGCTATCAGTAGGACACTATAGAGTGCTCGACTATAGAGTGCTTGATAGGTAAACAATAACCTTGATAATGAAAAATTCTCTATATTTAAAAGGGCCATAATTCTGTCAAAATCCATAATAGAGTTATTGGTCTTTAATAGTTACCTTATGTAAGGCTCATAAATAAGTGTACTAGGTTTATACCTATTCCATTATGTAATTTTTACAAAACCAATTTGCATGCAAAACCTTAGCCAAACTGAAAAACTAACGTGTTGTGTGTACAATATCGCTTCCTATTCTTCTATATATCAAGTTCAGTAATGTGCTCTCATGGTTTATTCCATAAATGCAAGTTTTTTCTCTGTGTATGTACACTATGTGTGCAGTTTTTGTGCAGGATGGCCAGTATATTAGTGTGCTATATGTACAATGTTTATCACACAAATTATCCATATCATAGCAATTTGTCCAAAAATCATTATTTAATGGCCGCCATCTTGGATTTGGAAATCATATTGAATCTTCTACCAATGCTACTAAGGCATTTTCCAAAGAAATTATTTTTTTTGACCTACAATGTCAATTTATATCTTTTTCATGCCGTAAATTACTTCATTTTGCCATGTCCCATGTACATTGTATATTTTGGCGGCCATCTTGCATTTTGGCGGCCATCTTGGATTTTTAAAAAGTGGATCCCAGGCTGAAATGAATTGGAATACGATTTCCTGCCACCATGCCAAGTTTCATGCTTTTCACAGAAGGTGCACAATTATTTCACTGATTTCTTGGACTATAATAAACATGATCAGTTGAATGTGATTTATGTCGTGAAATAATAGCTAAGGTTTTTTAAACCTTTATATTTTTTATAATATTATATAGACTGAAATAATAGCAAGGTCTTCTGAAAACGGTTAACGTGACAAATATTTAAAATAATACCAAGGTTTATTCGTTTGTTTGTGGTTAATGTTGCTTTTGTACATTTATATGATTTAATATATATTAAAATGTTACTGTCTCACTTTTGTTAATTATTCGTGTGACTGTATATTAATATAAGATCAGACAATTTTCATGTTTTACAATATTTTTAGATTTATGTGCAATAACATCTTTCATATGTAAGTCGTCTAAGTGAAATTTGCTTCTGGTACAAAAATATGTCGCTTCTACAATATAATATTTCATGCTCAGAGAGAATAAGAATATAAATTCGGTTCTTTCTGTTGCAATGTTAACCTTTCAAAACAATTATTCCTATAAAATCTTTTAAAATAGTGGCCACTTGATACTTCTAATGCTTTTGTACTACATGGACATTACTTACTTTCAATTATTTGTTGCATATATATAAAATTATAAATAAATTAAAACAACAAACCTCGAGAACAAACAACGTCCGATGTTACAGAAGGTTCAAGGTCGAATAATCATTTATCTAATTTTCCAATTGTATTTGATATCAGAATATATTCCATTGTTAGGTAGCACACAAGTTGCTATTTAGCTGATAAAATCATTAGCGTATTACTGCTTTCACAGGTTGTTTCATGTTTTATATATTCAAAGTAATATTAAAACAAAGAATATACCTTCTTTAATAGAATGTATATGAGAACACCATACAATACGAGAGAAACTGTACATTAAGCGACTTTAAGACCATTATATTTATGATTTGTGATAAAAAAATAAAGCATATTTATCTGCACAACACTGGCTGAGCATTAAAAGCTGTGTGCATAGGGACTTTATTCAATAACATACGGCATCTATTCAATAGCATGCGCTTTCGATAATCCAAACTTTATTACTAACTACATGCAATAATTCTTATACAAACGTATCATACTAGACATTCCATACATAATAAATATGTCACATCAGTATGGCGAACTGAATTTGTATGGAAGGTAATTAAGAACTTGGTTGATAAATCTTAGTATATTTTCAAAAGCGTATAGACGATTTGAAAAAGGGCACTGAATATACGTCACAAAATATTTAATTAACAAGCAGCTCAATTGTTCAACGTCACAATATCATACAAAACTTCGCATACAAAGCTCGTGTTTAATACTAGCTTCACCTGCCCTAACACTCCTCCCCCCACACACACACACCTGCAGCCCCCCCCCCCATTTTCATTCAAAAGTTTGAACGTCCTTTAATTAGTCTTTCCGCGCTTACTTTACTTTTAATATGGTTGACGTAAATGAGATAATAGGTAAAAGTAAATGACTTTGCTTAAATTTGAAGCACATTAAGACAATGTGATGGTAACGCTTAAACTTTATCAGATATTTTTTAATTTTAAAGTATAAAGATCCTCGTGAATGGACAGATTTGTATATATCGAATATCAATGCACAAATGTGATGCACATTGGCCGCGTGTTTATAGCCAAGATTAGTTATCTAGCGTAAAATAGTCATTGTCATCAGTCATCCTGTTTACTGTTGTTTTTTTTTAAATAAAAACATTCAGCTAACAAATCACACGCACAAAATGATTGTTCTATTTTTTTGAAACCTCCACACTGAAACTGCATTTAATGTATTTCTTATAGTGTGAGTAAACAGTAGTAAAATTTGTATAGCTAAAAAGTTAAATGGAAATATAAAATATGGGTACTAAATGGCGACAAGTTTTAAGTGAGCTTGACTTTGATACTTTTTTTGATGAATAAAAAAGGGTTGTGATACAAGCAATGCGACTGCGGATATTTTTACAAATGGGTAGAGCTTTGAACAAACCTTTGCTTACTTTAATTGGGATTGCAATTTTAAAAAAACGCCTGTTATGTATGGGTACAGGAAATGCACTAAATTTAGCATGAATAAGGCATCGTAGCAGAAAGTTTTGTTTTTTTAAACATCAGAAAATGGCAAAACTTCGGCAGTAGAGACTATGAGATTTCTACAGATTATGGCAAATGTGAAAACTGGCGAAAAAGGCCGAAAAAGGCGATTGTCACTGTATACCGGGGGAAAGGGCATTATGTCACTTTAATTAAAAAAGCTCGAGCAAGTTGTTAAATATCAAGTAACTGTTACATGGATTTACGTGTGCGAATTATATTATCAGTTTACACAGTCTAGTGTGGTAATTTAGAACTGTGTTTAAAATAACAAATAACAAACATCTGGTTAGTTTAAAAGGGATTAAAGACATTTTTTCATAATTGTAAAGTTAAGACATCATGTAAACATACCTTCATATCACGTGATCAACATGTGTCTGACATCGACTCCGTGATACGCACCTGTCAAGATATTTGGAAAGACAAGGGAAGTAATTTGTACGGTAATGTAATGAAAGACATGTGCAAAGCTACCTCCCTGGGAAAAGTCTTTATACATGCTACGACTTATTCTTTTTATTTTAGTTATTATGTTAATAAATTGTTAATATAAGATTGAATGATCATGTTTTGAAATGTAAAAAGTATAAAACGACTAAGATTTTTTGTTTCGTTTTGTTGCGTTGTTTAATTTCTGTTTTTTTTGTGTTTTTGTTGTTTTGTTTTTTTTTTGCTTTGTCTCAGAGCTAAATAGAAATATTAATTGGCAGGAAGTATGAAAGACAATTTCTATCCTTTAAAGAAATATAGGGACTGGAATGAACAATTCTATTAATTAATATATTATTACAGAACTTTGTAAAACCTCTTGTATAATAATGCATTAAAACTGTTTAATATAATCACATACAGAATGTACTCTATAACATCAGTGCAACATCGACTTCTTTTGTTTTTTAAAAGCAAAGTTAAGTACTTTTTTTAAATCGAGCATTATATGCCTTCGTGTGCAATGTAAACACTTAAACACTGCTTGTTGTTTGCGTGAGAAACAGGTCCATGGGAGTCAAAATTCTCAGTAGAAGTAATTATACGAGTTATGAATACCAGATAAAGCTTCATTCTCACTGTACTTTATTCTCGTTTAAAACATCTAATTAGAAGCATATGCTTATTCTCAAAAGTACTGAAGAAACAGGATGTACTACAAAACTGAGGGTTGATCAACAAATTGTTGAAAAACTTTTGGTCTGATATTGCAATATAACATCCATATAACAAAATCAAATGAAGAGTCTTTACACGTGTTTTTTTTAATAATTTAAGTGTTTAATTTATAAAATGTTGAAAAGACCTGAAAAATGTAAATGTGTGTTTTTTAAAATAATGATAAATTTTTTTGAAAATGTAACAAACACTCCAGTATGATAAAATAATGAAGAGAAAAAATCTACAAGAAACTGTTTGTCTGATATTGCAATATAAGTTTCTTATAACACAATCAAAAGAAGACGAAAAAGTCTTTACACGTGTTTTTTATCAAATAATTATAATGTGTATTAAGAAAATGTTTAATAAGAAAGCTGCAAAGTATAAAATTTAATGTGTTTTATTCAGATAATGTTAAAAAAATTTTTAGATTTTTTTTTAAAATAAACTCAAAGCACTCAAGTACGAAAAATAACGGAGATACAACAAACGAAAACAACATTTTAGAATTAATTATTCTGTTTCTTGCACATATACATGAAAAGTTGAATGAATGAAATTGATAATAAGAAGTGTTATGTAGGACAACATATTATATATAAATTGTGTACATAATAATATGTAACGCATGTATCAGTTTCAAAAAGGTTAATTTTTCTAGGAGTTTAAATCAACAATTGTCAGTAACATAGAGTTTAAGTTAAAAAATCATATCAAAATGTTTTGTTAAACTAATAGAGAAAAGCAAGAAAAATGAATGAAAGGTATATTTTCACTAATTGGTTATAACATATAGTTATGAAACTCATCGATGAGTTTTAAGTGCCTCCTATTGTATAGGTCAGTAATACATGGTTAGTAATATACATCTCTATTTGAAAATTTGCATAAGACCAAAAGGAATCGAACACTTTTTGAATCCCCCACATTGAAAATGTATTTAATCTAGTTCAAGGAATTCTTCTTTTATATGCATAGAATATATTGACTTGAGACGTTGAAACTGCATTTAAACGACAGACTTTGAGCTTTAACGTTTTAAGCATAGAAATATTGAAACAATACAAAATGTGGTTTTGTTACACAGGCAAGTTTCTATTGAGCTTGATCTTTGTGCTTATTTTGATTAATAAAATAATTCAATGTGACGCAAACGATGAAACATCAGATATTGATGGAGAAAGTATAAGTGGCAAAACGTTGATACAGATGGGTAGACGCTTGAACAAACCCATGCTTACTTTCATAGGAATGGCGATGAAAAATCTTCATCAATGCTCTGGATGGACAAAATGGACTGAATGTGGCGTAAAAATTTTAAATCATTTTGGAATTCGAAATCGAAGTAGAGAGTGCATTCGTCAAACAAGTGAAAATGGCAAAATATCAGAGGTGGAAACAGACCTCGGCTTGTGTGAAGGTGGTATAAACAAAACGGTGTGTCCGAATACCTATAATCTGACTATCAATGGATTCTGTATCAAGCTACAAGTAACAAGTAAAAATCACGATGATGCAGAAACTGACTGCAATGAAGATGGAGGTCATTTGATTAATATCAATTCAGACTTGAAGTATGCGGATGTTAAGACTGTGTTGAGTGGCTTTTCTGGATCGTATGTAAACATTGGAGGCCGACGAAAAGGTTCAACGTCACCATGGAAATTTGCATATGGAACAAACAGCGGTTACTTTAAATGGTTTTCCGGCTATCCAATGTCAGATGATTCTTATCAGTGCTTGGCCTTTGTAAATTATGAATGGTGGAACTTAAGTTGCGGTACTAAATATCCTTTTCTGTGTGAAATACCAAAGAAAAGATAAATGTGCCAAGCAGTCGTTAGAGCTTGTCAAATACTTAAGATATCAGTTTTTAATTAAACAAACAAATTGTGAAAAAAGGTAACCGTGTCGAAACATTTATAATGCTTCATCTGTGGAACAAATTTGGAAAAATATTGATTTATTTGTGGATATAAACTGTTAGTAGAAAGGAGATATTTTACACCATGTTCTTTTCGTCGATGTTTACAGTATGATATTTTATATTCTTTTTTTTCCTAAAAAAAGTGCAAATTTCTAATGCTAATGCTGGAAAACTTTCTTCAAAAATACGGTCATGATATGGTTGTTAATAAACATGTGTTCTTAAAGAGGAATATGTTAATGTAATTAATCATTCATTTTTGCTATTACATTGAAACAAGTTAATTCATTGTTACTTATATTAGGTGCTTTAATTACTATTAATTGTATAAATAAAATCCTAAAACAGTATTTTAACTTGTATTTGATCTTTCCCTTAAATATATTATTTAATTATTAAAGCATTTTGTAGCTGTTATTAAACTATGTAGCTGTAGGCCGCAGCAAAGTAACTAATATGTAGAATGCCGTTTTAGGTAACATTTAGTTTATGTATTAATTTATCTATTAACTGTGCACTTTACACCTTATTTTATTGTTATGCTAAATATTTCACTGTATTAACCAATCAAAGTGTACAATATCAATAAAAATTCCATGTAATCATTAAATTAAACATTCAATTGGGAAAAACATTTTAATGATTGCAAAATATATATTGTTTTATATATATTTTCCAAGTATTTTTTATAGCATCGTGTTAAATATACACGTGTCTATAATATTGTATGTTAATATGTAAATCTGTTTCGTAAATAAGGTTATTAAAAATTATTTTCTATGCGTCTTTGTGTAAACTATATATGCCCCCATATCTTTTTATCTTTTACATTTACATTATCAATAAAACTACAATGTAGTCATTAATTTATATATTCAATTGGGAAATACATTAGAAAAATATATAATAATTGCAAAATATATATAGTTTTATATATATTTTCCAGTTTATGCCCGCCGTTAGTCCAGCTTATAACGTCAAACCTCTGTCAATTTATTTTGTAAAACAAGTGTTAATAGTATTTACTTCCACTCTATCGATAACATGCTGTTTGTTATTCAAAGGGCAAAGAAATAAAGTCAGTTGTATAAGATGTCAACATGAATAATGGCTTCGCGATACAACGTCATTTTGTATTGGTGTTAAATGAAAGCATTTGGTCATGCATGCCTAAATACATTATGGAATATGGGGGTGGCAAACTGGTTAAGATCGTTGATAGCAAACCGAACCTCGGTGATTCTACTCAGGTGCCAGCTATGCCTGAAATAATGCGCGGAGGAACAGCTACTTTTTTCCTTCATCAGTAAATCTGGTAAATGGCCATCTGACCCTATCAAAAGAAAAACATTGTAAGATATTTTATTCCCGATCACATTTATACCAGCTATGTTTATTTAAAGACTTACATAAGTGGTTTATCTTAGAAATTACACAAACATTATAGAACAACCAGTTGAAGTCTTTGTTCCGAGGCATCACTTTGTTTCAACAGCAGGTGTCAAGTGCCGTGTTGCAGCTGTGAAAAGTTGCCCCGTACTTCACTTCAGTGTTGTTATATTTTCTGGTCCTTCGGGATCATTGATGCCAGCACTATTGAGTGTTAAGAATTGAGTACCGCTCAAGCCGGTGCTAGGGTGCGTGAGGGATGTTGCACTTATTCATTATCCCTCGTGTACAGACTCAATTAAACCGAGTTTGCAATTCTCTTGTGATTAATGCTTCCGGGGGATCACTTTGTTTCCAGATTCTTATACTTCACAACAGCAGGTGTCAAGTGCTGTGTTGCAGCTGTGAAAAGTTGCCCCGTACTTCACTTCAGTGTTGTTATATCTTTCTGGTCCTTCGGGATAATTGATGCCAGCACTATTGAGTCTAAAGAATTGAGTACCGCTAAAGCCGGTGCTAGGGGCGTGAGGGATGTTGCACTTATTCGTTATCCCTCATGTACAGACTCAATCAAACCGAGTCTGCAATTCTCTTGTGATTAATGCTTCCGAGGGATCACTTTGTTTCCAGATTATTTTTTCACAATTATGATAAATAAAATAAATCAACTAAAACAACCTTTCTAGATTACATTTTTGAACGTGTTTTAAATCTTGTTTTAAATCATAATCTCTGATCCTCCTTCAAAATTCCATTTTATTTAGTTCCGCCCATTGTTTTCTCGTTTAGGGCACACGCTTTTTATTACTTGGGGACCATACGCCGCTTGTCATGGAATGGCACGGAAGTGCCACATTGAAAGTTCCGCGGTCAAAAAAATATGCTAAACAAGATCATCAAGGAAAGGCGGCGTTCAATGAACGCAGCCCCCACCCGACCCAGTAACAAGAGCCAGTGGCAAGGAGCCTGGGAGGACCCCAAACAAAAAGGTCATTTGCTAACAATAGAATTTTCAGCTTCTACTCCATAACTTCAGTGCACTTTGACCTATTGATTGCTGTCACATTTCAAAACACGTTGAAAACCTGGTTTTCGTCGCATTGCGGCGCTTCTTGTTTTCTCTATTTTACATAGAAAATAAACCTCAGTCTAACTAAAAATTTGCTAAGGATCACCTTTTTGACATTGCATATTTCAGTCAAATTATCATCTATTAAAATCATATTTCCGCTAACGATACACCTGTACTGGGACCTCATAATCTTAAGTTATTGATTTGTCATATACACCTTGCACGATAAGCACGTGGAAAAGCATACCCAAGGAAAGGTGTTTTATGTCCATGTTCTTTCACTTCAACGTGTACTAGCAGCAAACCTTCTCTCGTTTCATTGTACAACTGTGTTCGAAATTAACAAACTATAGCAAATCGACAGGTAAGACGTCGTCTTAGTGAAGATGAGATGAACAGGGGTATTGGAATGTTGGAGTCTGGCCGTTCACATGTCATCGGGGTATCCCAGAGCGTTGTCTTCAGGATATGAAACCGATTCCAAATGACTGGAAATGTCTTGCAGGGTCACACCGGAGGTTGGGAACGTACAACGACTCAAGCCCAGCCCAGGCCAGGCGCCAACGGTTCTCGCACGTTACGACCTTACGTAACGATTTTCAGAATGCAACTGTTTTGCGTGTAAGCACACAAACTCCTAGAAACAGGTTGCATGATGCTGGGTTGAGGTCACGTAGGCCAGCAATTTGCATTCCGTTGACACAACACCATATTCAAGATGTTTGCAATGGGCGCAGACTCAAGTCACATGGACAGTTAATGATTTGACCCCGGCCCTTTTCACTGATGTGACTCAGGTTTTGTGTGGACTTCACGGGCAGGTGGACTGGGGTTTTGAGAAGTCCAAATTAACGCTTAGCTCCAGGATGCATTGCAGAACATGACCGTTTTGGCGGGGGTTCAGTCATGGTGTAGGCGGGAATAAACGCTCAGGGGAAAACGGACGTATACATCATTGAAAATGGTACACAGACGGCACAAAGGTACGTCAATTAAATCTTAGACATCCATGTACGCACGTAAGCTGGCGCAGTCGGCCCTCATTTCATTCTTATGGATGACAACGCCTGTGCACACAGAGCCCTCATCACAAACCGATATCTTAAGGAGGCAACTATAGTCCCCATGGATTGGCCAGCGAGGTCCCCTGATTCCAATTAATGCTTGGGATATACTACAGAAAGCATTTTCTTCACGCCACGTCCAACCAACAACAGTTCAGGAGCTAGGACATGCAATCATAGAGGAATGAGCCCAGATTCCTCATCACAAGGTCCGCATGCTCATCAGAAGCATGCGGCGGCGATGCCAGGCCATAAGACATCATAATCGGTATTAAACACCATACGCCAACCATTTCCTGATTTGCAAGATCTTTTTATTCCACTATGATGATCTCCAAAATGTTGATTTTCGTCCAGCACACTTTCTCTGCAAATCGCACACTTCAAGGAACACTTCCATTGTCATTTTTTCATTAAAATCAATTCCGAACTAATTATATTTAATTCCTTTTAATCAATTTTCACATCTATTACAAATACACTGAAGATACGCACTGTTAAGTCTTTACAAAAAGAGTGCTTTAAACCTGTAGTGTAGCTCCACTGTATAGAAACATTCAAACATTCTTAACATAACCAAATTATACAGAAGTTTGTATTAAGGGTGAACTGTACTGTACATGATGCATGTCTCGCGAAAACACTACAATATATATATAAATACTGAATTATATTAATTTAAATTTTATCAGTATTATTTCTGGGTTTATAACAAGTAAGACTAAAATCTGCATTCTTTTTAATTATTTCATTTTCATTGCTAATGAAGCAAATAAAATTACTTATCTCACGCATAATTTCAAAGTTCAAATTTCTATCTTTCATTTCATTAATAAAATGCTGCGATCACTTGTAAAACATAACGAAAGTTACAGAGTGAGGCTCGTCTTTTAACTTCATTTCAGGTGCATACTTCACACAATTTCTATTATTCGTTAGTTTCTATATCTAACTGTCTTTATACTTGATTCCTGCTTCAACAATTCGTTTTAAAGGGAGACACAGGCAAAATTGTCATTTCTTCGTTTTGAATTTTTCATTCTTTATTCTGTCAATGTCCTCAAAATGAATACACTAGGCAGTCACAGGAACAAATTTTTTCTCTTTATAAAGTATTAAACAAGTTAAATGTTGATGCTGCACATTAAAGACGTCGCCAAATGATGTGAACAGGCACAGGTAATGTACAAAATCAGAATTGAAAATCGTTCTTTATTACAGTTGAATATCCGAAGCACTAATATTTTTTTTCTCCATGTTCTTTGTATGTGTTTGAAATTCTGAAATGTTTGTCTTTTGCGCTGGTCGAAGCAAAATAAAGTGGATAACAATAGAAATTGAAATGATTGGTTACTTAAAATTAATTCAAGACAATATGTGCCGAGAATATGTCCACTTAAATATTCGTGCGAATTGCATAATGATAATGTTCAAATGATTTTGAGGACGAACTGTCTGTTATTTTACAAATAGCGAAAATATGTATGTAATATCAAATAAAAGTTATGAATAAATTGATATATATATATATATATATATATATATATATATATATATATATATATATATATATATATATATATATATATATATATATATATATATATATATAATCAATTCTTTGTTATGTATTGTTTACATATCCGCTGCGTCCGTAGCGCCAAAATAATTTCCGTTGCGTATTTTAAATGATACCTCTTGTTCCCTGCCCGAATTTGGTTCCCGTCATTAGAATATAGAAGGGTCTGTGTTGAGCTAAGGGTTGAGGTAGAACTGCCTCTCTGATAGTGGGCAAGGTTTTAGGCTTTGTAACTTGTAATAATAATAATTCGTCAAGTTATATTGATCATAGTTGTCCTGGTTCCCTCCCCCCACCCCGTCAACGAAGACTAAATGCTAGCATATTAAATTTGGCGAGTGAGTGATACTGCTTCAGTCGTCAACTCTCTCAACGGTTAAGTTTTAGAACGATCGACTATATACTGGCTCATTGGCATGTTATTTATTAGGTAGATAAAATTAGATAATTATAAAAAGAATATGATATTCAAACATGAGTTAAACGTTTATTTTAATCCGTTAAAGCTCCGTGACATGTTGTACATCAGAAAAGCTATTTGTATTAGAAAATTTGAAAACAATGTGATTTTGTTAAACCAAAAAAAAATCTAAATTTCGTTCAACATATATAGAGTTAATGCTCTAGCACAAAATATATATAGAATATATTACAGAAATTCATGCTGGGACTTTAAAAATGTCATTTTAGCGTAATTTGAGTTCATAAGATAATTTTTTATATTTTTGTCATTAATTTGCTTGAGTATCCCTTTTAACAGAGCATAAGTGCGTTGTTTTTCAAATCATTGTCTACAACACTTTTATATATAAATTGTAAACAGTTGGTTTAGTACAACAAAATATAAATTCTTGTCATCACATTGATTTTCAGATATTTTAGATTACTTTAACATAAAGAATAAAATGGATTATCAACTGTTTTGTTGCTTTTTACACTTGTACGAGGGTTGTTCAATATATCATGATACTATGTTCAAATTTTTTATTTGATTCATTCAAAGTTCATTCATTTCTGGATACAACATGAAAATATTAAAGTAATCCCTAAAACTGTTTTAAATTTGCAGAATTTATAAGAAAGTCATTTTTGCACTATCGCCCCCCGCACAACAATATGTCGCGACGTCAGCGACATCGTTCGCGCAGTTAACGTCGATATAATGTCTTATCACATTCATAGCTTTTCAACATATGATTCCGAATGCAGAACACATCTTTGGTGGCATGCAACCAAATGATTGATGATAATGTCTTCATACCACTCACTTGTTGTTGACTTTATAATACCATTAAACGTCTATCCGCATCAAGCGCTCATTGAATCGACGCGACGCTTGACGCTTTCAAGGATTTTCTTCTGCCGGACCTATGTTGGGTGTCACTCAAAAAACTTTTTGTGCCACCTTAATACTAACGTACGACATACACTGTCTTTCCTCTTAGCCTCTTGCAACATTGTTAATGTTTCCGTCGCCGATTTGCCTAAATGCAAGTAAAACTTAATGTTCTCTCGCAATAAAAGATGTTATTGTGTCAAAAACTTAACATGACAACGTGTCAGGGTAACCGTGAACAAATGCTGATTTCATCAACGTTTTACCACCAACTGACATAATGTTTCACATGACTTCATTGATAAAACGTACAAACAATTGGCGGAGTTTTACGTTATTGCAAAAATTGTTTCTTACTTTTATTTATATTATAAGTTACGGCGTTATAAGACAGGCGCGATAACGTGTTACTATGGTTATTAAAATGATCATAATTTCTATGTTGCGTTATATTTTTTCCACCAATGCCGGTAATCTGAACAAGAATAAGTTATATTTAATGATGATACCGCATTTTGTTATATTTCATGTTAGAATGAAAATCTATGAGGACAGTCTCATTTTATATTGAACAGCTCTCGTATATCATTTCCAAGGTAAGCATTTTTTTTAAAAAATGCACTAACTGGAGATTTAGTAAAACAGAAAGAAATAAAGAACCAGGTTAATACCATTTTAAACCATGTTTAATACTTAATACAACTGATAATGCAATTCATATAAAAAGAAAATCTCCCGAATTCACCCTAAACACAATCACTACATGCTGTTTTGCGAACAAACGTTTCAGGAATTTTTACGGCATATCACTTCTATATTCAGTCTACAAAGATGCAAGCTTTTTTTTTAATTTTTTTAATGTTGTGTTAATGATATGTTGTCTGTGTGAAATACTTAAGGAATACAGTATTTTTATCCTGTGATTGTGATTGCCCTTTTCTGTGTGAAAAAAAAATATAATTTTAGAAAGAAAATACTTATCGTGTGATGTTAAATACATTTTCCGTGTGAAATTAAAGCAACTGTAATAAGAAAATGCTTATTCTTTGATGATAAAATCAATGTCGTTTTCTGTTTCAAATACCAATAAAGCTTATCATTTAATGATTCATGCCTTGTTTGAAATACTATATTGACTTCAATGAGAAAATGTTTTTGAAAAGCCTTTATGCACAACAGCATTTGGAATGGCAGACAATACCTAGATTTAATAGCATATATATCTAGAACCCCCTGGCAAAATCCAATATAAGGTAATATACATCCTTATTTGAAAATTTGCATGAGGTTTCGCCTATGCAAAAAGCTAATACCCACAATTGCAATTCCAAACTTTTTGAATCCTCCACAATGAAAATGTATTTAATCTTGTTCAAGAAATTCTTCTATAATATGCAAAGAATATATTGACTTGAAAAGTTGAAATTTCATTTAAGCGACAGACTTTGAATTCTAAGGTTATAAATATAAAACTATTCAAACAATACAATCTGTGGTTTGTAATATAGTCAATTTATTTATTAACTTGATATTGGTGCTTATTTTGATGAATCAAGAATTGATAAATGGTATTTAGTTTACTTATTTATTTTTTATGCAAATATTTGTAAGGAATGGTCTACATTTGAATATTTATCTGCCAACGCACTTAAACTGAATAAAGGGAACAAACATCATTTGTATTGTTACTTGATGGTGTAATGAAGTAACATGTGCTGTCTAGGCGCATAATTCACGAAATTAGCGGTACCTAAGAGAAAGTGGCTCAGTCACATGAAGTCTACTAATATTAAAATTATATGCGAAGTTTTGAAAATAGCTTGTTTAAACCGAATAGAAAACAACAACAACAACAATAATATGCATCTGTTTTATTGTAATTATAATCATACGGTAGCCAGGTTATCATTCTCACATCAATGATCATGAAAAGCTAATTAAGTTCCTGAATTTTTTGTCTAATGTCCGCAAATTCATTTGATGAAATATGATATTGTGACGTCATCGTCATGGCAGGATATGTATAATAATAATTTACAAGGACAATTGTAAAAATAGTGAAGATGACTTTTATTTACATAAATGATAAAAATTGCAATAATTTACTATATTTATTTTGTAATATTGAAATGTTCAAATACTTATAAACATGTTTTATGTATGTTATATTAACAGAATATTATCATGTCAATTCAACCTGAAACATTACAAAACTCGTCATCATTATCACATGTATTTAATTAATTCAAATGTCCGCAATGCAACATGTGACTTTTTATGTTGTTATATTCTATCGTGTATATTGTTGTATTTCATTTTAACCATATACCGCAACTGCTCAAGTAACATTCTGCATTCCAACTTTACTACCAATGCAAGTGAATGGCATGTTTTTTGTTGTTGTTTTTCTGTCATTAAAAGAATTAAAGGGTTCTGAGGTTTAAAAGTCTAAAATCATAACATTTGAATTTCTTACATGGATGAGCTGGGGCACTTTAAACAGAAATATATGCAAAAAATTAAGAAATATACTTTGAAATAAATTAAAAATCGTTTTTATATGCTTTTCTTAGCCCGATTTGAGTGAAAGCGTTTAAACACTTTTCATTTTGGGTCATTTTTTTACAATTTGAATAATTATTCCGGAAAAACGAAGTGCGCGAATGATCTGAAAATTTACACAAAGATTAGTGGTCTAAACCTACATCAAATGGTACATTTAAAACTATTTAAAAAATATTTTCAGCACCATCATGTCAAAAAAACCTCAGTGGAGTCCCTTTAATAAAAAGTGTAGAAATGACCGCCTTACAAGATGCAATATATCTTAAACATAAAATTTAATTTATAAACACACAATACATAATCATTTTGTAGATTTCTGACAATTAGGCGGCATTAGAGGTCAGTTATTTAATCCAATTTTGAATAAAGTAATCTATTTTATACGATATCAGCCTAAGACCTTAGATATTTACGGTTTGGGATCTTTATCAGTTTAAATATTGGTTCTGCGCTTTGATAATGTTCATATTTGAATGCTAAAATCTTCTTGTTAGAAAGTTGATGACCTTCAGTTGAATTATTTTGTTATGTCATTCAAATGCACCTTTATTGTATTCAAACTATTTGGTGAAAAAGGGATGATATTTATTATTCTTTATGATATTTATTATTTGATTGTTTTGTTTTGCCCGAAATTCCAAAATCTACCACCCCCCACCCATTTAGTTACATGAAAGGTTTGGAAATATATGTAGCCATGTGTAGTTTAAACTGCTTAAAATTAAGTATTAGTAAGTAAGATGTAATTTTTATAATTTTGGCGGCCATCTTTGACGCCATCTTGGATTGCTCTGTTCGCCACAATTTATGCCAATTTATGCTGTTGGTTTTGTTAACTACAAATATTGGAATATTTTGGTAAATGACACTCCTTGTTTAAAAATTGGTCAAGTTTATGAATGGCTTGATTGTCATCCTACCATAAGTGAACAAAATATTTCTCTTAATGTGGCCGTCGACAAGTAAATATAAACATACATTCTATACATACTTGTCTTATCATACCTAGTAAGATTATAGTTTGTAAAAAAAAAATTTGGATAACTCTTGTCAGTTTGTTCATATTTTGTATGTTTAGTGTAAGTTTGTTTGATATTTTTGTCGGAGCATAGATATTTTTTAGAAATTTTATTTAGAACATGTCACCGTTCTTTATATATTTTATACGTTAATGTAAGTAATGCATTCATGTTGTTATTATTGCATAATATAGTGATAAGATAACTATCAAGACAGTACAAGAGAGAGAGAATTTATAATAATAGTAGAATTAATATAAAATTTCATATCTCTTTAATGTCTCTTAATTTGTAAACAAGTTCAAAATTATGTTTGTTAATTGTTGTAGAAAGAATAAACGTTATTGTTGCCCTAAATCACTTTCAAACTATAAAAATACATGAGAATTATAATATAATGTAAGGTATGTTCGTTCACTGTATGATACATTTAGATGTAAATTGTCGGCATGCTTGTATTCCTATCATCGCCAGATAGCTTTATGGAAAAAATTAATACAGTAACTGTATATAAAATTGTATGTTTTAACTTTGCGTTTTATTCGTTTAAACTATTGAATGTCATGTTTGAAAAATAACTTTACATTTGTTCCGCTATTAGTCTCTCTAAGATACTCAACCGAAATCCAAAAGCCTTAAAATATATCTTTTACAGCTTGCATACATTCAATTAGGTCACATAAAGCGGAAACTATGAAAATGGTGATAACAAAATATACTAAAAAGTGATAATCATATGGTAACTAAGGCTCACAAGGTCGAAAGCCGTCTAAAGTCAATTTGATGTCCTATACGATTTACTTTTAATTAAGAACTGAATATAAGAATAATTTGTATTTCTCATTTTAAAATTACAAACTGAAATCTGGGATTCTCATTGACCAAATTGAAATAAGTTAACTAACATAAAGGATTTCTGAAAATGGTTTATGCGCCTAAAATTTAAATAATCTAAAGGAGTTCCGAAAACGTGTTTTGTTTCTAAAGTTTCAAATAATTTTAAGTTCTTTCACTTTCTAATGAGATTCTTCAGTTATTTTAATTTATATTTATTATTTCTTTACCAATATAAAAATGCGAAATGATTTTTGCAAGTAAAAGCAGATAAAGTTGGCCCGACTATCTTTTCTAAAAATACTTTCTGTTTAAAATTCACAAACCGTGTATTCAAGTTGTCAGTTTGATTACTTATTGTATAAATGGAAAATACTGTACATGACTCACCATAGAGAGACTGGACAAATTTTCTGCTATTTATTCCAATTTCGCTCAATTATCAAAGGCAAGAAGGCCATGATTGCCCTTAAACCTCTATATGAATAAAAAAACCGATATAGTGTCTAATTCTTACTCTGATATCACAACATTCATATCTGAAAAGTATAATATATGCATTCTTAAATTTGAATTTTAAAACTGCCATGCACGTAGAAAATCTTGCAAGAACTGATTTCCACCATCAATACCCGACAAACAAAAAACTTACAAACCGTGACAAGCCGGTTTTGTTATACAATTTCCGTTAGGACATTGGTACTCAATTATACGATGTTATGTGTAATGTTGAGTACTTAACATTATGAATTGCTTTATTTGTTGTGTTGAATAAGATGTATAGATGTTGTGATGTTCTCATATTAACGCAGCACAACACTGTCAGTTTACCTCATGTAAAGACATTCACTGTGCTTTGGAATCTTTACAACTATCAAAACACCGTAAGCTACGAATTTTTGATAACTTTAAAACTCTGTCTCCCACCGTTTTTACTTCACATATGTCAATTAAAACTAATCAAATATGCTGTAATTCCCTTGATGAATTTAAATCAACATCTGTGAGGAGCAGGTTCTAAGAAGTCAAAAAAACTAAAACCATTTCAAACACTAACAATTCACATAAAGTTTGCCTAAAATGTATCAAACTATGCATAAATAGCCATTGGTCAGTCTGTTAAAGAGTTATGCACATTATTTCGGAATTTTATAGAGTTAACAAAGTCGGTTGCAAATCATAACGGGCATAATGATTATCAATTGTTTTCATCAGTTTGATTTTTGAAAATGTAGATATTGTTTGGGAGGAAAGCAGCTGTAACGAAATCTTAATTTAACTATATTTCCAGTCAGTATATTATGCCATGTTCACGGGAAGTGGAGAATAAGAATTTAAACTTAATGTAACTACACATGTGGTACAAATTTGAATTAATCTCCTTGCTGCAGGTATTTCATGAGAAATAGGTTCGTGGGAAAATATGACAACTTATGTAAAGCCTGTTATAACTGTATATTACTTTACCGTAGTAAACAGAAATATTCAAATGCATGTGTTCATTTGCAAAAAAAAATCAAATAATCTGGTTTTACTATTAATTGTTCAAGAAGTGAGGCCAAGCAAGTAATGTCTTAAAACATGTTTAACGGTAAAGGGTTCCATGGAAACGGCCTTTGCGTAAAATTATATAAAATGTATGTACAAACACTTTATTTTGTATTTTATACACTCTCCCAAAAAAACTTAAACCATTTGATATAACCGCATTATGATACTATTCACTTGGTGGTACTTCTAAACATCAGGTTTATTAGAATAGGAATGAATATTAATATGATATCTTTACTCATAATCATGCATGGCCAAGTGTCAAGCAAATTTACATTCTTCTGTAATAAAATGACATAATGATATAATTGATATTGAAAATTTTTGTGTCAGTCATTTTAAGTAATTAACTTTAGGAATAACAATATCAGGATTCAAGTAAAGTAAAATCATGCACATTTATGCACAAATGATCATATTCATTGAATCCTACTAAAATTAAGGGTAATGTAAAGATAAACTTTTTTGGCAGACAGACATGCATAAATCAAATAAAAATATAATCTTTAAAAACATCAGAGTCTATTTTCAAAAAAAACAATACAGTCTATTTTCAAAAAAAAAATACTAATTTGTGTATAACAAATTGTAGACCTTATAAAAGGTTAGGTTACTTTGTTGTAGTCATATCATATACTTAAAATGTAGCTCTCGACTGAGATATATGCTTCCTAGATGGGTAATTTTAATTCGTTAATGGCTAAATTTAAAACAATGGCTGAAGTTTTCCTTCAAAACTTGATAAGCATCATGTTATTATTACAATATACATTCATGCTTAATGGCATAACAATAAAACATATAAAACATCTGCCTAAGCATGAGGTTTTTCATTTTTGAAAATGCTTATTTTAAATTTCAAAGGAACATTACTCAGAAATCCAATTCCAGATTGTTAAATTGCTCACTGAGGTCAATGAGCCTAAAATCATAAAATTTGAAATTCTTTTATTGATCAAATAAAACACTTAAAATGAAAAAAATCTGCAAATGATAATAAAGAAATTTCATGCTTAGAATTAAATTGAAGATAAGTTCTGCTGTTTGCAATTCATAGCCCGATGTGAGTGAAAAGCGTTGCAATAGTTTTTAAAAAGCATCACCTTGTAGATCTTTATGAAACCATGTGGTGTTTTCCTCTCTATCCAGGAAAAAAAGCACAAACCGTTTATGGCTTCAGACATAGACGGACATCGTCATTTCAATATCCCCTTCAACGGCAGGCTATAAAATAAAGTCAATTTGTAGAGGCTATAAAATAAAGTCAATTTGTAGAATATCGGGATTCAAAAGTACCATTTACGTGCGTAAATAATTAAACATTAGTAGAATTTTATTGTATTAATATTAAGTTATAAAGATAAAAGACAATATAAAATGTGGGTTTCCTAATTGAGACATGTTTTAAATTAGCTTGACTTTGATACTTATTTTAATGAATAAAAAGTAACTTGTGATACAGGCAATGCGACTGCAGATATCTTTGGGGGTGTTTAAGTGACAAAACTTTGATACAAATGGCAAAAACCTTTGCTGACTTAAATTGGAATGGCAATAATAAAAATCACATGTTTTGTATGGGCTCATGACAATGTACTAAATTTGACATAAAAAAGAATAAGACATCGTAGTAGAAAGTGCTTTTTTGAAACATCAGATAATGGCAAAACTTCGGCGGAAGTAGAGACTATGTGATTTCTAGAGATTATGGCTAATGTGAAGACTGACGGAAAAGGCCGAAAAGTTGCGATTGTCAATGTATACCGCTGGAAGGGCACATTAATTAAAAAAAGCTCGAGCAAGTTGTTAAATAACAAGTATATGTTACATGGATATACGTGTGCGTATTATATTATCAGCTTGCAAAGTCTAGTATGGTAATTTAGAACTGCCCGCCTATATGACTGAAATACTGTTAAAAAGGTGTAAAATTAAAACAAATAAACAAAAAACAAAAGAACTGTTTAAAATAACAAACGCATGGTTAGTGTAAAAGGAATTAAAGACATTTTTTTCATAATTGTAATGTAAATACATCCTGCAAACATAACTACGTATCACCTGATCAAGTTGTGTCACATCGACTCAGATTATTGTTGTATTGATACGCACCTGATAGACAAGGGAAGTAATTTGTATGGTAATGTAATGATAGACATTTGCAAAGCTACCTCCCAGGGGAATTTAGATGAATTTTTAAGAGAAAAGTTTCAAGATAAAAGTTTTTATCAACTTTATACATGCTACGACAAAGCCTTATTCTTTTTATTTTAGTTTTTATGTTAATAAAGTGTTAATAAAGTGTTTATCTAAAAAAGTAGGTAATAACTGCAAAAAAACATGGAATGATCTTGTTGAAATATAGATATAAAACGACCAAGATCATATCTTTTTCCCGGGGGGGGGGGAGGTGAAAGGAGGGTTTATTTAAATAGTATACTAGGAATAATAAGTTTAAAATTATTTTAGCCATTTTTTTGTTTCGTTTGTTTTTGCGTTCTTTAATTTTTTTTATATTTTTTTCTTGTTTTTCTTGTTTTTTTTTTGTTTTTTTTTGTTGTTCTTGTTGTTTTGGTTTTTGTCTCAGAGCTAAAAATATATTAATTGACAGGAAGTATGAAAGGCAATTTCTATCCAATAAAGAAATATATGGACTGGATTAGACATTTCTATCAATTAATATATTATTACACAGCTTTGTTAAACCTCTTGTATAATATGTTGTCTATATTGATCAGTGCAACATCGACTTTATTTTTTTTATTTGGCAGAGTTTTTTAAAAGCAAAGTGCAGACGAGCATTATATGCGTTCGTGTGCAATGTAAATATACACGTTTTTTTGCGTAAAAAACAGATACATAGGAAAATATCAAAATTCCCAGTAGAAGCAATTATACGAGTTATGAATACCAGATTAAACTTCCTTTTCACTGCACTTTTTTCTCGTTTCAAACATCTAATTAGAAGCATATGCTAATTCTCAGAAATATTGAAGTAAACAGGCTGTGCTTCAAACTGAGGGTTGATCAACAAATTGTTGAAAAACTATTGGTCTGATATTGCAATATAAGATCCATGTAACAAAATCTAAAGAAAACAAAAGTCTTTACCCGTGTATTTTTAAAAAAAAAATAACAGTGTTTTATTTAGAAAATGTTTGATGAGAAAGCTGAAAAGTATAAAATTGAATGTGTTTGATGCCGATAATGTTAAAAAATAATTTTAGAATTTTTTTTTTCAAAATGTACTCAAGCACTCAAGTACGAAAAATAACGACGAGACAACAAACAAAAACAACACTTTAGAATTAATTATTCTGTTTCTTGCACATATACATGAAAAATTGAATGAATGAAATTGATAATAAGAAGTGTTATGTAGGACAAACATATAAATTATGTACATTGTATAACATGTAATGCATGTATCAGTTTCAAAAAGGTTAATTTTTCTAGGAGTTTAAATCAACAATTGTCAGTAATATAGAGTTTAAGTTAAAAAATCATATCATTGACAAAATGTTTTGTTAAACTAATAGAGAAAGGCAAGAAAAATAAATGAAAGGTATATTTTCACTAAATGGTTATAACGTAAAGTTATGAAACATCGATGAGTGTTAAGTGCCTCCTTTTGTATAGGTCAGTTATACATGGTTAGTAATATACATCTCTATTTGAAAATTTGCATAAGGTTTCGGCTGTGCAAATACCGAATGAGACCAATAGAAATCCAACACTTTTTGACTCCCCCATATTGAAAATGTATTTAATCTTGTTCAAGGAATTCTTCTTTTATATCCATAGAAAATATTGACTTGAAAAGTCATAATTGTATTTAGGCGACATACTTTGAGCATTAACGTTATAAGCATTACAATATTGTAACGATAAAAAATGTGGTTTTGTAATACGGGCACGAGTCTAATGAGCTTGATCTTGATGCTAATTTTGGTGAATATTATCATACGATGTGACGCAAGCGATGGAACTTCAGGTATTCATGGAGAAAGTATAAGTAGCAAAACGTTGATACAGATGGGTAAACGCTTGAACAGACCCATGCTTACTTTCATAGGAATGGCGATGAAAAATCTTCATCAATGCTCTGGATGGACAAAATGGACTGAATGTGGCGTGAAAATTTTAAATCAATTTGGAATTCGAAATCGAAGTAGAGAGTGCATTCGTGAAACAAGTGAAAATGGCAAAATGTCAGAGGTGGAGACAGACTTCGGCTTGTGTGAAGGTAGGGATAACCAATTAATGTGTCCAAAGACCTATAATTTCACTTCGAATGGGTTTTGTATAAAACTTCAAGTGACAAGTAAAACTCACGATGATGCAGAAGCTGAATGCAATGAAGATGGGGGACATTTGATCAACATCAACTCAGACTTGAAGTATGCTGATGTTAAGACTGTGTTGAGTGGTTTTTCTGTAATTGATATTATCATTGGAGGCCGACGCAAAAGTAAAACGTCTCTGTGGGAATATACATATGGAATAAATAGCGGATACTTTAAATGGTATCCCGGCTATCCAAGATCAGAGAATTCAAAATTGTGCCTGGCATTAGAAAACCTCAAATGGTTTAACTTACCCTGTAACAGTAGATGGCCCTCTCTATGTGAAATACCAAAAAAGTAAAATCAGGAACAAATTTGATAAGAAAGTTTCATTCATGGCATACGTCGGCTACAGACATAGATTTTATTTGAAGAAAATGCACGTGATTTGATAAAAAAAATTGTAGCATCGGCTTTATTATAATGATACTTCTGCTATCTTAAAACACTTGCTAAATATTGAAATAGATATAGTTATGTTGATAGGTGTTAGACGATTTGCTGAGATGAACTTTATAACAATGTTTCCTTTTAATAGATGTCAACCGTATACAAATTTAATAATCTTTGTTAATATTCCTCAAATAGTGCAAAAATCATGGTGCTAATGCTGGAAAACATTTAACAATAAAATATCAAAGAGTAACGTTGTACATGGATTCTGAGACAGCAAGAAATAAATGTGAATAATAGTTCTTCCATTAATATTAACACCAATTTTAACCGTGTTCTTTTTGGAACTTTTCAGTGATTAATTTTATGATTTTGTACTCTGTGACACAAATGTGCATGTGTTAACTTAATGCCTGATGAAAATGATGCAAGTATAATTGCCTTAATCTTACAGAAATATCTTTGTTTAAGATTGATTTTGTATCTCATTTATGCCTAGTTTGACAAGCATTGTCTGTTATGACAATCATTCTACTTGATGAAATTATTAATCATGATCATTAGATACTTTTGTTGTGCATTTTTAGTTGTTGTTTTTTTTTCAATATATTCACAAAAGTATGTATACTTGTAATTTTGACTGAATTTTGTAGATAAATGCAAATAAATCGTCATATGTTTTTTTTTCAAACTTATCGAAATTAATATTTTCTTATCAAGGGTTAATTAATATGTGCGTAGTAAGGATGAGAAATTCAATTAGATTCACGAGAGCAAGCACGTGAGCAGCAGTAACGGTCAAATGTTTCTCATTCAGACATTAAGTAAATAATAAAACACGTAAAAATACTGCTTATTTACACTCTAGCAACTATAATAAGATTTTTGTTATGTTATTCGAAGGGCACATGCCAGGAAGTAAATTCTTTTAGATGTTCACGTAAATAACATTTACTCAATATGACGTCATTTCTCATGGATGATAAGTGAAATCCTTTCGTATGTCATGAGTAAATATATAAAACATGTAGTATAGTATATATGTTATCGGAATGAAGTATACAAGGTATGTTCAAGCTGATATTGATTTAACTCTGTCACGAATTGTATCTGCACATTCCGTTAAGGTATTTGTTTTAAAGGAGTTTCAAAAATATGATTGATAAAAAATTAAAAAATATAAACCTTTGAATAAAAACATTGCATCTATTTTGATTGTATTTTATTTGTACCTCAATATATTTCGAAAAAAAGGTGTACATTATTATTATTTTGAAGTGAACGTTCAGCCGTATCTTCATTTTTCGTTATTCTCATTTCCCACTCAATGCTACATTTAGGTGAAATGAAAACTTATTTTGTCTTTCATCTGGTCACTCACTGTATACCGTTGGATGGGAATTGTGTCACTTTATTAAAACAAAGCACGAGCCAGTTATCAAATAACAAATATATGTAACATGGATATATGTGTACGTATTATATCATCAGCTTACACAGCCTAGTGCTTACTCTGTTTAAAATAAAACGTCTGGTAAGCGTAAAAGGGATAAAAAATTGTTCATACTGTCGATTCAAATATGATTGAGAATGGGAAATCTTAAATCTAAAAGTATATAAGGTTGGCAGGATAAAAGCCGCATACGAAAACGTATTACAAGGGAAAAAGGTAACTGGTAACGTAGAAAATCTCGCTTTAATTGATCTTAACAATCAATACCGTCAAACAAAAACTCATTCACGAACCGTGACAAACCGGATTGTTATTAGTACTCAATTTTACGATGAAACGTTGGGTAATTTGAATAATGCATTTCTCAATTCGTTGGGTTGGATTATATGTATATATGTTGTATTGTCTTCTAATTTTCTTGAATATTAATAGACTTTGCAAAAAGATAAGTGATCAAGAGTGATATAGACATTATATCTAATTACCATAATTTATTATAATTCTATCAGAGACATACCTATGCGAAATACATTCTATTAATTTAGTGAGCACTTGTATGGATCTAAATGTAGAAACACCACCAAGGGTCGTAATAGTGGAGGAATATCCATTTATTATAAAAATAAAACTTCTGAAAGATAAGCTGAAAATTTAAAAAAAACGAAGTAATGTCAATATTGGGCTGAAAATAGGTAAAAGTTTACTGTCAGTTGATGATGATCTTTATATATGTAATGTTTACTTGCCACCTAGGAATTCAAATATATTAAAGCAGTTTGATATAGATTTTTTTGATCTGGTAGAACAAGCTATAGATTGATTCATTAATTATATTGACAATGGAAATTTTGAACAATTTTTACCTCTATCCCTTAATAGAACAAGTAAAGAAAATACCTTAGATAATCATGGTACTAGATTGATAGAATTGTGTAAAGCTTCAAATTTACCAATTGTTAATGACAGATTACCTAGAGATAAATCTATAGGAGAATTTACATTTCAGATTTTAAATTGAAATAGTTTGGTAGATTATCTTATCATTAATCAAATATATCCCTCAAATATCAGATTTTGAAATTCTACATGCAAATCAATTTTCGGATCATTCACCTATCAAAATTGTTTTAAAAGGCAATTGTTTGCAAAACAACCACGAGTCACGTGGTGTTTCGAAAATAAGCGTGAATCATTCATTAATTTTCTACGCTCGCATAGTAGAGATATGTGAAAATGTGTTGAATACAGGTATTGATGACTCAATGAATTTTTTCACTTAAACAATAAAACATGTGCCTTAAACGTATTGGGTAAATATAATAATAATGAATATAAGAGTAAGAACAATAGGCATAAAAAAGCAGTATGGTTAAACGATTAATGTCGCTTATTAAGGAAAGAATTTACTTAAGCCCGAAACAATTTGATGCGCAATTAAGCCGGAACTAAGATGAGGCAAAATAATAAAACAAAACTTAAGCACAAAAGGCTATACGCTATAAGATAGCAAGCATGGCTAAATCAGAACCAAAACAATTTCGGAAAGTGATTAAAAAACAATAAAAGAAAAATACTCAAGCATCAAACAATCTAACTGCAAGCGACTTGCAAGGTCATTTTAGTACTCTTTTTGGTTCACCGATCAGAGAACAAAACTTTGATAAATCCCTATGAACATGATGATTTTCTCTATCATGATATCACAGAGATAGAGATAAGAAATGTTTTTATTATCAAAAATCAATGGGGAAATCCCCTGCAATGATATGCTAATTGCAGAAATCTTTTTTAATATTTATATGAAATAATATCCCTTTATTTACTAAAATTATTCAAAAGAATGTTTTATAATGCGGAATATCCTGATTTGTGGCTGAACTAAAGTACTGACGTAATAAATTTGACACAAATTAGACAGCGAATACAAGATAATTTTACACAGTCGTGGTATACATGCATCATTAACACACCAAAACTGTGTTCTTACTCTGTATTTAAACATGAATTTGTGGCTGAAAAATAACTAAATGAAATTTCAGAAGCTAAATTGCAGACTAAGAACCTCATCGATACTTTGACACATTTGAATTTGTAATGCCAGTCGAAAATGAATATCATTTTCTTTTGGTTTGTCTCAAATATTTAATAGTTAATTTTGCATCTTGCAATAGAAACAGAAACAAAATTCATCCTTATACTTCCCGTGCTAACCTTTTAGTATATTCTTGTTTTTGAACGTGTACTTTATGTATACTATATGGCTTTATTACATGCTTTTCGGTGGTTTATTGAAATTTATCAGTGATATAAAAACTGGTAATTTCACTGTTTGAAACAGTGAAATTACCACTTTGATAATTTCACTGTTTTTGAATTTAAGCCCCTTACGTTGTTTCAGTGAAATACCAGCGTGCACAGAACTTGGTACCAACTTAATGACGTGACGTCGTAAATGACGTCACGTTGTATTATTATTTGGCGCGCTTTTCATTCAGTATTAGGTTTAATGTCTTTTTAAAACGTTTCTTTGCATATGATAAAAAGAAAATTTGTTTAGTTTAGTGTAAGATAGAAATATATTTCAACTTGTGAACACCAAAATTCCATACGATATATGTATAAACACTTAAATTTATATTTTATAAACTCTCCTAAAAAGACTCAAACTATTTTAATTTGTTGAATTCACTTACGTAATAGTCACTTGATTTCACTTGATAGCAACTTCTAAGCATCGGGTTCATTAGAATAGGAATAATTTGATATCTTTATTTGTAATCATACATGGCCAAGTGTCAAGCAAATTACTATTTTTCTGTAATAACAATTGTAATGTAGATATTAACTCTGCTTTATTTGCCACAGCTAGCTGTGAGTCATACATGCATTAATCAAATAGAAATAAAATTTCTAAAAACATCAGAGTCTATATTAAGATAACAAAATTAGAATCAGTTCTATTTGATTATAAAAACCGAGAGAGCACTGTTTTTTAAAAACAAATACTTAATTGTGTATAACAAATTGTAATCCTTATAAAAGGCTAAGTTACTTTGTTGTAGTCTCATATACTTAAAATGTGGCTCTCGACAGAGATATTTGCTTCATAAATGACTAATTTTATTTCATAAAGGGCTATATTTAAAACAATTGCTGAAATTGTCCTTAACAATTTGATGAACATCGTTTTATTATTACAAAATACATTCATACTTAACTGCATAACTATAAAACATATAACATTTGCATAAAGTGAGGTTTTTCATTTTTGAAAATGCTTATTTTAAATTTATAAAAGGGACATAACCCAGAAATGCAAGTTCAGAATGTTAAGTTGATGGGGTCAATGAGACTAAAATCATAAAATTTGAAATTCATTTTTGATCAAGTGAAGCACTTAATATGGATATATCTGCAAATGATAATAAAGAAATTTCATGCGTAGACTTAAATTGAAAATAAATTCTATTGTGTGCAATTCCTAGCCCGATATTAGTGAAAAGCGTTTCAAAAAGTCCCTTTAATAGTATTTGCAAAGCATCACCTTGTGGACTTTTATGAAACCATGTGGTGTTTTCCTCCCTATCCAAAATACAGGGAAAAATGCACAAACCGTGTATGGCTTCAGACATAGACGGACATCGTCATTTCAATATTCCCTTCACCGACAGGCTATAAAATATAGTCAATTTGTAGAATATCGGGGTTCAGAAGAACCATTTACGTGTGTAAATATTTAAACAGTAGTAAAATTGTATTGTATTAATTTTTTAGCTATAAAGGTAAAAGACAATATAAAATATGGGTACATAATGGAAACATACTTTAAGTGAGCTTGACTTTGATACTTCTTTTAATTAATAAAAAGTAGGTTGTGATACAGGCATGCGACTTCGGATATCCTTGGGGAATGTTTAAGTGACAAAATGTTAATACAAATGGGACAAACCTCTGCTTACTTTAATTGGAATGGCAATAAAAATCACATGTTTTGTATGGGCTCATATCAATGTACTAGATTTGGCATGAAAAAAAAAGAATAATACATCGTAGCAGGGCTTTTTTGAATCATAAGAAAATGGCAAACTTCGGAAGTAGAGGCTATGAGATTTCTAGAGATTATGGCTAATGTGAAGACTGACGGAAAGGGCCGAAAAGTTGCGATTGTCACTGTATACCGCTGGATGAGCATTATGTCACTTTAATTAAAAAGCTCGAGCAAGTTGTTAAATTACAAGTAACTGTTACATGGATTTACGTGTGCGTATTATATTATCAGGTTACACAGTCTAGTATGGTAATTTAGATAACAAACACATGGTAAGTTAAAGGGATTAAAGACATTTTTTTCATAATTGTAAAGTAAATACATCATGCAAACATAACAATATCACGTGATCAATATGTGTCTGACATCGACTCAAATGATTGATGTATCGATACAAACCTGTCAAAATATTTGGATAAACAAGGTAAGTAATTTGTATGGTAATGTAATGAAAGACATGTGCAAAGTTACCTCCCTTAGGAAAGCAAAATGCCGTTTAGATGGTTTATCTACATGCAACGACTAAGCGTTATTCTTTTTATTTTAGTTGTTATGTTAATTTAAAAAAGGAGGTAATAACTGTTTTCATTGGAAAAGTATACTAGGATTAAGAACTTTATAATGATTTTAACCTGTTTTGTTTCGTTCTTTGTGTCGTTTGTTTTTTATTATTTTAATCTTTTGTTGTTATTACTGTTGTTTTAGTTTTTGTCTCAGAGCTTAATAAAACTATTAATGGACATTAAGTATTTGTGGCAATTTCTTTAAAGAAATAAACTGTTTAATACATCACAGTACAACTCAGATTGATGTTTATTTTAGTGGGTATATTAAAAACAATTGGAAATACTTTTAAAAACGAAGTTTGTATGCCTCCTTGCATAATGTAAATAGACACTACATGTCTTAGCGTTTGCAATTTTCCATGGGAAAATATCAGAATTCCCAGTAAAAGCAATTATACGAGTTATTAATACCAGATAAAACTTCCTTTTCACTGTACTTCATTCTCGTTTCAAACATCTAATTAGAAGCATATGCTAGTTTTCAGAAATATTCAAGTAAACAGGATATACTACAAAACTGAGGGTTGATCAACAAATTGCAGAAAAGCTATTGGTCTGATATTGCAATATATGTTCCATATAACAAAATCAAAAGAAGACAAAAAAGTCTTTAAAATCGTTCGGAACGACATTATTGTTATGCTTGTGGTACATTTTAGTTTTAACTATTTGGAATTTATAGTTGTGTGGTTTCAATATTTCTACTTGAATAATGTTGAATCACCCATAGGATTGTTGCCTGCTTTTTAACTTTGTCTTTGACGTCTTATCTGTGATATGCAAGCTTCATGACCTAGATCCCCTCTCAAAATTCCATTTTCTTTAGTTCCCCCCCTCCCCCCCATTGTTTTCTCGTTTAGACTAACGCTTTCTAGTACTTGGGGACCATACACCGCTTTTCATGGAATGGCACAGGAGTATCAATTGACGGTTCCAGTTTACCGCCGTATGAACACACCTTCGGCTGTTTCTTAATTCAAAATTTTAGCATTTCATGTTTAAATGTTGAATTCTGCTTAAGCCGGTGCTAGGGGGCATGGACGGTAGTTTGCACTAGACAGTACCGTCCCTGAACAGGCTCAATCAAACTGAGCCTGCAACATTTTCAATTTTGTCGTGTTGGATATTCATAGGATTTTTATTTTCTCTATTTTACACGTGTACTTTTTTAAATGATAAAAGTGTTTTATATAGAAATTAATTAAAAGAAAGCTTAAAAATATAATTCAATTTGTTATATTCAGATAAAGTTTAAAAATAATTTTAGAATTTTTTGAAAATGTACCAAGCATTCAAATACGAAAAATAACGACTCGGAAGAGACAATAAACAAAAACAACATTTTATAATTAATTATTCTGTTCCTTGCACATATACATGAAAAGTTGAAGGAATGAAATAATATTAAGAAGTATTATGTAGTACAACATAAATAAAATGAGTATAAGGTGTAATACATGTATCAGTTTTAAAAAGATTAGGTTTCTAGGAGTTTAAATCAACAATTGTCAATAACATACAGTTTAAGTTTAAAAATCATATCAAAATGTTTTGTTAAGTTAATAGAGAAAAACGAAAAAAGTAAATAAATGGTATATTTTTATTAAATTGTTATGAAACTCATCGATGAGTGTTAAGTGTCTTCTATTGTATAGGTCAGTAATACATGGTTAGTAATAAACATCTCTATTTGAAGATTTGCATGAGGTTTCAGCTGTGCAAATACCGAATGACACCAATACAAATCCAACACTTTATGAATCCTCCACATTGAAAATGTATTTAATCTTGTTCAAGGGATTTTTCTTTTACATGCATGGAATATATTGACTTGAGACGTTGAAACTGCATTTAAACGACAGACTTTGATCTTTAACGTTTTAAGCATAGAAATATTGAAACAATACAAAATGTGGTTTTGTTTTACAGACAACTTTCTAACGAGCTTGGTCTTTGTGCTTATTTTGATGAATAAAATAATACAATGTGACGCAAACGATGAAACATCGGGTATTGATGGAGAAAGTATAAGTAGCGAAACGTTGATACAGATGGGTAGACGCTTAAACAAGCCCATGCTTACTTTCATAGGAATGGCGATGAATAATCTTCATCAATGCTCTGGATGGACACAATGGGCTGAATGTGGCGTAAAAATTTCAAATCATTTTGGAATTCGAAATCGAAGTAGAGAGTGTATTCGTGAAACAAGTGAAAATGGCAAAATATCAGAGGTGGAGACAGACCTCGGCTTATGTGAGGGTGTTACAAACAAAACGATGTGTCCGAATACCTACAATTTGACTACCAATGGATTTTGTATAAAGCTACAAGTAACACGAAAACATCACGATGATGCAGAAGCTGAATGCAATGAAGACGGAGGACATTTGATTAACATCAACTCAGACCTGAAGTATTCAGATGTTAAGACCATATTGAGCGGCTTTTCTGTAATTGATATTAACATTGGAGGCCATCGAAAAAGTTCTACGTCACCTTGGGAATATAAATATGGAACAAATAGCGGATACTTTAAATGGTTTTCCGGCTATCCAAGATCAGAGAGTTCAAGATTGTGCCTTGCATTAGAAAACCTCAAATGGTTTAACTTATCCTGTAGAAGTAAATATCCATTTCTGTGTGAAATACCATAGTATCTGCAGGAAGAAAATTTAAAGAAGTCGAGAATCAAGGCATACCTCGGCTATAGGTGTAGATTTTATTCTAAGAAAATCCGCGTGATGTGATTCAAAATATCGAAATTATAATGCTGCTACTGTTATCCCAAAACGCTTGCTAAATATTGAAAGTGATTTAGTTGTGGTGATAGGCGAAAGACAATTTGCTGAGATGAAAATTATAATAATGTTTCCTTTTTCATAGATGTCAACAATATATTATTTTGAGAATCTTAGTTCAAACTACTCAAACAGTGTAAAGTTGTGATTCTAATGCTGGAAAAACATTTACCATGTTAATGATCAAACAATGTATTCCGAGACAGCAAGAAATAAATTTGAATAATAATTCTTCTTTTGAAATTTATAGTTTTTATACTAATTTTAACCGAGTTCATTTTCGAACTTTTCAGTGATTAATTTCATGATTTTGTACTCTGTGACACGAATGTACATGTATGAACTATATTGCCAGGTTAACATGGTGCAAGTATAATTCACGCCCGTTTAACTCACAACGAGTGAAAAATGTCCATCGGTTAAAATGTTGTGAGCAACTTCCGTTCCTCGTTGTGAGCACCCATCTTTGACGTGTGACACGATAAACAAGGTGACTTTTTCATAATTTTTGAAGATTACAGACATTTATGTAGAAATATCGGAATGCAGTTAGCTAGCTATGTGTTTTCCGAGTATGCACATGTAAAGATATTGTCTGTTGGTGGACAATTTGATGGAAATACCGTGCGACGCAGTCACTCGGGGTAGGTGGAAAACTGGAGACAACTTCTCTTTGGACCTAATTTAACATTGAAAACGTCGATTCTGGTGACGTTTTGTGCATTCTTACCTAAAACAGAGGCCCACAAGTCTTCAGTGTTAAATTATTATCTGAAAGTCTTCGTAGAAACGAAGATATACTCTATTTTGCTTTAATCCTCGTTGTGAGCACCATAACCTCGTTGTGAGCAAGACAAGCGCAGTGCTTGTCTGGTTTTAATATGTAATTCAAATGGCAAGAATACAATTTTCAATCTACCAAAAGCAATCAAAACGTTTTTGTACAAAAGTTTTTCTTTGCAATAGTTCTTCTTTTTCTTTTTAAAATTTTTTTTTGAAAATTATTCTTCATATTCATAAGTCATCAGATTACCAGAAGAACTAATCAGTGTAGGTAAATCAGGTATTTTATTTCATATACTCTGGTTTGGCTCGAGTGAACATCACGGGAGTTTATGAATATTTCAACAATTTCACAGTCTGTGTGATACACACATACATATGTTTATCCTGAGCTGAAGACTGACCAAGTTATGTAAAACAAGAACTATCACGGTAAGTTGACAATGCCCCTGAAGTGGTGCTTTGTCCTTAGATTTAAGGACCAGATAGATTATTTGTTTTTGGACAATTAGATCTTCAATGTGAAGGTAATTCAATGTCAAGGTGAAATACATATAGGTCAGTTGGAAGGTCTTGTCCAAAGGGGCATTGTGTCCAAATATGAATTAAATCAACTTACTTATAAAGAAGTGATGACCAATCTTAAAGTTTTTGGATGTTCTAGAAGGTCATTCACGGTACAAGATAAAAAAATACAGATCAGTTTGGAGATCTTGCCTAAAGGGGCGTTGTTTCAAAATATGAGTAGAATCCGTTTACTAATAATGAAGTTTTGACCAATTTTTAAGTATTTGGACAATTTGACCTTCAAGGTGAAGGTCATTCAGGGGTCAAGTTCAAATAAAATAGGATAGTTGAAAGGCCTTGTCCAAAGATGTGTTGTGCCTAAACATTATGCCAGGACATTATGGCCAATCTTAAAGGTTTTTGGACAATTTGAACTTCGAGGTAAAGGCCATTCAGGGGTTAAGGTAAACAAAAACAGGTCCGTGGGAAGGTGCTAAGGGATGTTGTGTTCAAATATGAATCAAATCCGTTTTCTAATAAGGAAGTTAAGGCCAATGTAAAATTTTCGGACAGATTGACGGACGTAACATCTTATGATATTTATGAGGCAAATCAGCTCATAAACACCACCTGGACTAACGTCCATTAGCAAAATTAGCTCAAAAAATAGCTCTTAATTTGAATTTTATGAGTTTTTGGTCTTTATTTAACTACGGAATGAAGCTCATAAATATCATATATTTGCTCGTACTGACAGACGAACAGTTCAAAACTAATATGCCTCCCTTTGGGGTATGCACAACGTCAAGTGCAAAGAAATGCTGCTGTGCAAAAACGTTTTAATTGCTGTGGTATATTGAAAATTATATTTTCACCATCTGAATAACATATTTAAACCATACACGCACTGCGCTTGTCTTGCTCACAACGAGGTTATGGTGCTCACAACGAGGATTAAAGTAAAAGGATATATCTTGGTTTCTATAAAGACTTTCAGATAATAATTTACGCTGATGACTTGTGGGCATCTGTTTTAGGTAAGAATGCACAAAACGTCACCAGAATCGACGTTTTCAATGTTGAATTAGGTCCAAAGAGAAGTTGTCTCCAGTTTTCCACCTACCCCGAGTGACTGCGTCGCACGGTATTTCCATCAAATTGTCCACCAACAGACAATATCTTTACATGTGCATACTCGGAAAACACATAGCTAGCTAACTGCATTTCGATATTTTTACATAAATGTCTGCAATCTTCAAAAATTATGAAAAAGTCATCTTGTTTATCGTGTCACACGTCAAAGATGGGTGCTCACAACGAGGAACGGAAGTTGCTCACAACATTTTAACCGATGGACATTTTTCACTCGTTGTGAGTTAAACGGGCGTGTAATTGCCAAAATCTAACAAAATATCTTTGTTTAAGATTGATTTTGTATATCTTAAAAATCTGGAAACAAAGTGATCCCTCGGATGCATAAATCACAAGAAAATTACAAGAGACTTGTAGACTTGGTTTGATTGAGAGTGTACATGAGGGATAATGAATACGTTCAGCATCCCTCACACCCCCTGGCACCGGCGTGTGCGTAACTCAATTTTAACACTTAATAGTGCTGGCATCAATGATCCCGAAGGACCAGAAAATTAGACCAACACTGAAGTGAAGTACGGGGCAACATTTTAAAGCTGCCACACAGCACTTGACACCTGCTGTTGTAAAGTATAAAAATCTGGAAACAAAGTTAAGCCTAGTTTGACAAGCATTGTCTCTTATGACAATCATTCTGCTTGATGTTATTATTTATCATGATCATTAGATACTTTGTTTGCTTTATTGTGATTAATTTTCACATATTCATATAGAATACACTCTTCTTGTACTTTTACAGATAATGTTTAGAGTTTGATATTGCTTTTGATTGAATTTATAAAATAAACATGTAAATTAATTGTCTGTTGTTATTGTGTTATTGTATTTGTTTTTTCAATGAATATAAACATTAATTTCATCTGGGGTTATAATATGTGCGTAGTAGGATTAGAAATGCAATTAGATTCACGAAATCAAGTACGTGAGCAGCAGTAGCGGACCAGTGTTTCTCATTCAGACAACTAAACCGGTATTAAGTAACTAATAAACACCTTATTTACACTCTAGCAATAATAATATTTTTTGTAATGTAATTCTAAGGGCACATGACTGGAAGTAAATTGTTTTAGATGTCCACGTAAATAACACCTGACGTCATCTGTAATTGATGATAATTGAAATCATTTGGTACGTCATGAGTAAACATATTAAAGTAGAGTAGGGAATGAAGTATGCCAGGTATGTTCAAGCTGAGATAGATGACAATTCTGTGTCTTAGGCATTTCACGAATTGTGTTAGCACAACCCGTTAGGATATTTATTGGAGTTTCAAAAATATAATTATTATAGATAATTAATATATAAAACCTTGCATAAAGCACTGCATCTATTTTGATTGTATTTCAAGAAGTAAACCTTCAGTCGCATTGTGTCACTTTAATTTATAAAAAGCTCGGGCCAGTTATTAAATAACAAGTAAATGTTACATGTATTTATGTGTGCATATTATATCATAAGCTTACAGAGCTTAGTGCTTACTCTGTTTAAAATAACAAACATCTGGTTATCGTAAAAAGGATGAAAATTGTTGAAGTTGATTTATAATTTCGTAACCGCTGTCAATATAACATGGATCAGTGCACTTCAGAAAAGATAAGTCATGCGTGTATGGATAGTAAAACAATAAAACGTTGTAATGAAGTGGTTTCGCGCTGGTACGGGTTCATATCGCAGCAGTTGTATTTGTTTTGTAAATACATTACAGTTTTCATAGCATGGATTCTTCGTCTTTGTGTCAATGACAATGTCGTGTTTGTGTCATACATATTAATTACACATCTCATGTAAATAAAATTCAATTGAGATTTTGTGCTACACATGACACAATGACTTGCAACGAAAATCATCTATTTTTTGCTAACACGTGAGTCCTGAGCATGTTTGGTTAATGCGTATGTTTTGGCGCTGTAACAAGGACGTCATCACACTTTTTGTACTTGATTTCGTTTGAAGCTTGTCATTGCAAATGTTGTAATAATGCGCGTTGTCTATTACCACGACATTATGTCCTGGAAGATTTGGGATTAGCTTTTGATTTAGCCACTTTGTGAAAATCTCCATTCATATATTTGTGGTAATAAGCTGTTGAGGTACTCGTTTGGCATCAGAGACGAAATCGACAGCCCCGGCACTGCCAGCGCAACTGAGAGTGCCACAGAGGTTAAAAATATTCTTTGAATTGCTGAATTCATTTGAATTATAACTTATTATATAAACTTTAGTATTTTCGTAAAATAAAATACATTAAAACAAATATATAAATATAACATTAATGAATACAAAAAAAGTAAAAACAAATAAAAAGGCATAATAAATATATTTGCCCTTGTTTGATTTGAGCATGTAAAACAAGCACCATGACAACTACAGTTATAGGCCAGATAATATTCTTTCAACTGTGTTCCTTTACTGGTGGTACGTTTTTGTACATTGTATATGACTTTTTCCTGCAACCCTTGTGTACTTTTCATTTAAAGATTTCCCATTCTCGATCATATTTGAATCGACAGTAATTGTAAAGTAAAGACATGATGCAAACATAACTTCATATCACGTGATCAATGTCTGTCTGACATCGAATAAAATGATTGTTGTATTAATACGCACCTGCTTAGATGATTAAAAGACAAGGGAAGTAATTTGTAAGTAAATGTAAAGTAGACATGTGCAAAGCTACCTCCCTTAGAAAAGCAAAATGTCACTTAGGTCATGTTTTCGAGAAAGGTCTTTATACATGCTATGACTACAATGATGCAAGCATTATTTCCTTTATTTTAGTTGTTAAGCTTATGAAAATGTTTATCAAAGATATAAGTTACATCTGCAAATAACATTAAGAGATATTGGTTCGAAATATAAAAATATGAAGCTACTAACATGGTATTTTGTCTTTCAGATTCTGGATAAGAACAATTTTGTTTTGTTTTGCTGTTGTTGTTCAATCATTTATTCAT
>NW_026856005.1:0-125000 GCF_026571515.1 Ruditapes philippinarum
TTTTGCAAAACAAATATAATAATACATTAAACGTTTTAAATTGATTTTTTCCATAATTCTGTCATTTACAAGTTTCTATTAACATCGCAACAACGTTTTTTGATTTCGTTCTTTATATCTTATAAGAGTCACACAAAAATCGTTTATTAAATTTACGTTTACTTCCGAATATATATGCTTTACTATATTTTACATATTTGTTCATTTTAAGTACCTCAATTGATCTATGCATGAATTAAAAATTCTATATTTTAAATTACGCTTTTTGACCTCAGTGAAGCTCCATCAAGTCTAATTATTTAAACATTTGTTTGCTCATCTGAAAGTTTTAAGCCTTATAGAATAACTACGTTGATTTTATGAACTGTTCTATTTAAAACAATTTCTGTGCTTATTTACACATGCAGAATTTTGAATAGTTAAGAATGTTTTTCTGTAATCTATATATATTAAACCTTAAAAAATGTCACACTGATTCGTGTTTATTAAAGTATACATTCAATTCATTATATTTATTAGCTGACGTACATACAATATCTTAAGGTGACAACGGAGTCAATTATCACTGAAAATACCTAAAAAGAGATTTTTTGCTTAGTATATTTATTAACCTTTTCTGAAAACATTCGTGATTTAATTTTTGAAGCAGTTAGTCCAAAAAATGTGTTTTTAAACGTTTTAAAACGGTACCTATCCCATTTTTATCTGCTATTCGCGTAACCTGTCAATTATCGATAACGCTCCGCCCCCTGTTGGGGCATCAATGAGGGAAATCGGTAGTTCCATATATCCGTGAATTACCGCTCCATACTACTCGTAATACATGTATCGTACAAATACTGTACATCTTTATGAATATCTCAACATTTTATCGTCTACCTTTTATTTAGCCTTTTTTTATATAAATTAAGAAATTGTCGACCAATGTACGTAACATAATGTATGTAACATAAGTAATTAAGCATAGCTGTAAATCGCACGACCACGGGGTTGATTAAAAAATGTAGTTGCTAAAATATCCATAATGTGTGAAATAATAATTTGTTTGTCCTGTTAATCTGATAGATATTACATTGACTTTATGGACTTTTGTACGGATTCAAGGGATTGCTTTACATTCAAACTAGTTTTCTAACAATGTCTAGTAAAACAACAACAAAAAAACAGACATAATTTATGTGAACGCCTATTTGACTTGTGGTAAGGGGTCCATGACAAATTTCTAAACCATTTTTACCATTGTCTAAGGATGATTATTTCTCTATGAATCAATAAAAAAAGATATTAAAATATATTACCAGTGAATGCTTTGAATAAATTGTCCGCCAGTAAATCGAACACAGTACTAATAAACCTGGGACAAAGTATAAAATTTATTGTCTATCCCGGTAGAAACTGGATCTCTATGCCGTGCATAGATGAAATTTATGATAATAGAAGTCAAGAAGGCCAGATCATAATGATCGAGTAATACCTTTTATTTCTATTAAAATATGTGAAGCATTATCAATTTGGTGGAAAAAAATATATAATATCCCGTTCTTATTTGTATACATCTACAATGGACTTTAAAAGACTGTCAGAAGCTCAGTTTTTTGTTATTTTATTTTATATTTTAACGGAATTTCATACACAGGCAGAGTGACACTGGTATAATACAATAATTATGCTGATGATAATAATAATAAACTTCAAAAATGAAACAATAAAATACCCCGCTAGCGGTGCGCAAATGCGTTCCATTTCCCCCCACTGAGTGCCTCAAATTTTACCGATAGTCACGTGACATGTGCGACAGGTACCAGACGAACAGTAAATCACGTTAAGAATTGAAGAAATTTCGGCTATAAACTGATATTAATCAGCAGCTTTTTAATTGGTCAGATGTCACTGGGTCATAAAATGTTGTTAGAGTATGTTACCGCAACTTGTGACCCTCTCTGGTGCGATATTTGTGTATTATGCAATTATTTAGCGTGAAACGTAGGGGTCCGAGAGAGAACAGCCGATTTATGACACTTCGTTTGATGCGGGTCGGACTAACTTTGAATCGGCATAACTTTTTTAATAATCAAGCAATTAACATGCGGTTTGAATCACATGAAAGGAAATTCATTTACGGAGGGAACCGTGTCAGGGATTTTTGTTTGCTCAATCAGCGACTTAATTATCTTAAATTACGTAATATGTATGGTGAAAAAAGTCGCATAAAATGTTTGACGTTACGTAATATTTTTTTGAGAAAAGATAGAAAAAATTTGAGACACGGTTCCCCAGATAATATAAGTATGGTTATTTTCCAAAAGTTTGATGACAAAAAAAAATAAAAAATGACTTTGATAAGACGATTTAAAATTTTAGGATTTTTATTCCAAATCAATCATTTACAAAGGCATTTTCTTCAAATATGTTATTTTTTTATGATGATCAACGACATTTAATGCACAAAGATTAAATAAATAACAATTATTACTAAAATAACTTGGTTTAAATGACATTTATGTGAGTACCACGGAAAGTGTCTGTTGTCACCTTAATGTGCATACATGAACATCCCATTTACCTCCCTCTTCTTATTAGTTATTTATTAATAGCAAATCATATGATCGAAACTTTCAAATGTTGGTATTTTAATTTTTTTTGTATGTCGTTTTATCAACAATGATTTAAATAAATTAACCTTTGATTTAATTTGTTAGTTTACATACGTTGTTTAGTAAAAGGAATTATTTGTTGCGGCGTTCAATTAGTATAACAATATGAAAGCTATCTTTACACCTTGTTGCTGTAAAGTGTATGTCTCTAAAAGCCCGTTTTGTTACTCTGCCTGCAGCCGGTATTTTTTCTAACAGACTGTGTTTTTTATCCTTTATAACCTAGTGTCCAAACCCAAAGCGGACAACTAATGTACATGAATACAACATGGCGGACAAAGAGACCAGCATGCAGCATCTGCATCTTAAACTCGACCGACTGAACGTGGAAGGGATACCAATTAAAGAAACGCATATAGAAAACTTTTAATATACCTATTGATTGCTTAATGTGTACACTTGTCAAGACCATTTTTAATATCATATGTCATTTGTGAATGAGACCGTTTATATAAAACTGGCAGTATTTTACATTAATCTGCTAATTCATGATGAACTGGGAAATAATGAGGCTTTTATTGTCTTTAAATCTAAGAAAGACAACATAGTTGGATCAAGAATGTTGCAAATATTTGCTATCTCTATTTGAAACTTCTTATAGTTTGTCACATTGCATGCGTGTATAAGCTATCATTCAATATATGGCTGTTTGTTACATAACAAGCTGTCACCTAGAAGTCTTGCAAGAAAGTTTGTAACTCTAGGGAATGCTGTACATTTGTATACTCTACACTTGCAAGATTTGATTTAGAGGTAATCAAACAGAATACCGCTATGGCATGACCATGATAGGCAATTAATAACATGGCCAATAGAAAAACGTTGGATCCTTGATATATTATTGGAATGCGTTTTTGTCTTTGGCCTTGCAAAACCTTTGTAGACAGTAAAACAAAAACAGATACTTGACAATACAAAACAAAACAAACTATATCTTTAAGAATTATATAGATCTGTATTGTTGTATGAACACACAAGAGCTTCAAAAATGCTTTTAATGAAATGATATAAATCGTTCTAGTTTCTAGACTAGAACAAAGGGCATATAAAATGCAAATCAAAATGTTTGTTAGAAGTATTCTATATATTACATAAAACAGCCTAGGTTTTTTTTGGACAAGAGCAGAACGTATACAGTAGAATGTGTCAGTACATGCTGTACATTCTATACAGAATGTAATAATTGCATTGATGTCATAAAAGAAATGGATGTAAATTCTAAAATGCAACACATTTCAGCTCAGTGCTGTCATATACTGTTTTCAATGCTCTGAATTAAGCAATGCATGACACAAACAACCATTTTTAGCAAGCAACTATATTTGTGTGGCATGCTGATAATACAAATCATAAATATATTGTTGTTTTTATAAGAAAAAATGGCTGTAGTATCTGAATTTTATATGATTTGTAGTCATATTTACAAAAGGTTTTGCTTAAGAAACAAATCGGAGTAAGGGAGATCCTTCAAAAGAAACGAAAACAACAGAAACACATAAAAATTTCAAACACGGTTTGATAGAGCTTGTTCCTGAGACATACAGATGATGAAAGATGCATCATCTATTAAGCTTTCTAAAAACGGCTTAAATACATGCAGTGTCCAATTGTAACATTTGTTGAATGAAGTGGAATCAATGTACCCGAACGACCAGGAAAACTTAACCATAGGGGGCAATTTTACAGCTGCCAACTGCATAAAATCTAACTG
This sequence comes from Ruditapes philippinarum, assembly GCF_026571515.1. Taxonomy (NCBI): domain Eukaryota; kingdom Metazoa; phylum Mollusca; class Bivalvia; order Venerida; family Veneridae; genus Ruditapes; species Ruditapes philippinarum. The sequence continues at coordinate 4,366 of NW_026856005.1, forward strand.
TGAACAACCTAATAAGTGAAACTGTAGAAGACAATGTTCCACAGCATGAATAAGAAAATACAGTTGCAGAAATAAAAAAAATATCTGTCAGTGATAATAAACTGGTACAATCAATATGACTGTGAAATTTTGTTTAAAAAGTTTACTTGACAAGTGTATACATTTACCTGGATCAAAAACAAGGTGAGTACAATGCTAGTAATTTTGATATGAAGTTATGTAACGCTTTAACTGCCTTATGTACACACCTAAAGAGGCGATGTTCTTCTGATGAATGGTGCTGTAGCTTTGATAAATGGTCTTGTGCCAAATTAAGTGCACATTCCGTACGATACACTAAAAATGTATCTTAAGGAATTGGATCTTATGATATACTGCTTAAATATTCTGTTTTTTTTTTAATACAAATGGTAAGTAGCCTCCCTTGCTTTATAAAATGATCAACGAAACCATTATTTGTACTACAAATGTTTTTTTCACTGTTTTTATTTTAAATATGCATGTATATGTTTTAATGACAGCAGCTTTTCTTGAGTTCATACAGGTACAGGTAGAAATGGGATTTCGACGACACTCTTTCACAGAAAATATGCGACGAACAAGTATATACCATAAAACACTTGAAAAATACATGTATAACAATGTTTTGCGTTGGACCTTTACTTCAAACTTGTCAAGCTGGCCCTGAAAATAACAAAAATGATAATTTAGGACACACATCTAAACATGCACACACAATTGAAACCACGTACTAAAAATAATCACAAAAACAAACTTTACTTCATATTTTAAAACCAAAAGAAAACAATGTTTCATTTATCTGTGAAATTTTGTAAACTGAGCCTTCAGATACTATGAAGATGTATATTTAATGACTTAAATGCTCTTCCTTATTAAAAAAGGTATAGTAAATTGAAACTAAAACTTCGTCGACAATGGTAGTATAACGTGTTATCTTTCCTTTCATTTTTCATTTTTTTATTAAGGAGAGGCGGATTTGTAATTATAAACCGAACGACATGAAACGCTTTTGACCAGTGTGTACTGTTTATACAGATAGGCGTTGCGGAAGAAAATAATAACCTTATTGATTAATCTCTATTTTGCGGTACAAAATTGTTAACAAGTACAAGTAAATGCATATGTACATAAATAGCTATATACGTTTAAAGTGCATTGAAGTTTTATTTGAAATTATTTGAAATTAGAGTATTAGTTTTATTGGTAGTAAGAGCAAATATTTACATAAACCTTGTAATTGTATTCTAAAGTAAACACATCTTGTTGACATTTATGGCAGGCTTCTTGTTCGATTATTATCGACTCAATACATTATACTAAATTGATTTAAAAAGATCAAAAAGAACAAAGAAATTAAAGAACAAAGAAATTAAAATGAATAGATAACTTTTATCGTTAAATCTCCTTTTTGTCTCCCTTAGAGCACATGCTGGGTTATGAATACTTTTGAATTCCCAACTGTGTTATAAGTACTTTAAAATTCCTTACTGAATTACGAGTACTTCAGAATTCCTTGCTGTGATTTTACTATTTTAGAATTCATTACTGGGTTATTACTACTTTAGAATTCCTTACTGGGTTATCATTACTTTAGAATTCCTTACTGGGTTATTATTTCTTTAGAATTCCTTACTGGGTTATTATTACTTAAGAATTCCTTACTGGGTTATTATCACTTAAGAATTTTTACTGGGCTATTACTACTTTAGAATTCCTTACAGGGTTATCATTACTTTAGAATTCCTTACTGGGTTATTATTTCTTTAGAATTCCTTACTGGGTTATTATCACTTAAGAATTTTTACTGGGCTATTACTACTTTAGACTTCCTTACTGGGTTATCATTACTTTAGAATACCTTACTGGGTTATTATTTCTTTAGAATTCCTTACTGGGTTATTATTACTTAAGAATTCCTTGCTGCGTTATTAGAACTTTAGAATTCCTTTCTGGGTTATTATTTCTTTAGAATTCCAAACTTGGTAATTACTACTTTAGAATTTTTACAGGGTTATAACTACTTTAGAATTCCATACTGGGTTATTACTACTTAAGAATTCCTTACTGGGTTATTACTACTTTAGAATTTCATACTGGGTTATTACTACTTAAGAATTCCATACTGGGTCATTACTACTTTAGAATTCCTTACTGGGTTATTACTACTTTAGAATTCCTTACTGGGCTATTACTACTTTAGAAATCCATACTTGGTTATAACTTCTTTAGAATTCCCTACTGGGTTATTACTTCTTTAGAATTCCTTACTGCGTTATTAGTACTTTAGAATTCCTTACTGGGTTATTAGTACTTTAGAATTCCTTTCTGGGTTATTATTTCTTTAGAATTCCAAACTTGGTAATTACTACTTTAGAATTTTTACAGGGTTATAACTACTTTAGAATTCCATACTGGGTTATGACTACTTAAGAATTCCTTACTGGGTTATTAGTACTTTAGAATTCCTTTCTGGGTTATTATTTCTTTAAAATTCAAAACCTGGTAATTACTTCTTTAGAATTTTTACAGGGTTATAACTACTTTAGAATTCCATACTGGGTTATTATTACTTAAGAATTCCTTACTGCGTTATTACTACTTTAGAATTCCTTTCTGGGTTATTATTTCTTTAGAATTCCAAACTTGGTTATTACTACTTTAGAATTTTTACAGGGTTATAACTACTTTAGAATTCCATACTGGGTTATTACTACTTAAGAATTCCTTACTGGGTTATTACTACTTTAGAATTTCATACTGGGCTATTACTACTTAAGAATGCCATACTGGGTCATTACTACTTTAGAATTCCTTACCGGGTTATTACTACTTTAGAATTTCTTACTGCGTTATTAGAACTTTAGAATTTCTTACTGGGTTATTACTACTTAAGAATTCCTTACTGGGTTATTAGTACTTTAGAATTCCTTTCTGGGTTATTATTTCTTTAAAATTCAAAACTTGGTAATTACTACTTTAGAATTTTTACAGGGTTATAACTACTTTAGAATTCCATACTGGGTTATTATTACTTAAGAATTCCTTACTGCGTTATTACTACTTTAGAATTCCTTTCTGGGTTATTATTTCTTTAGAATTCCAAACTTGGTTATTACTACTTTAGAATTTTTACAGGGTTATAAATACTTTAGAATTCCATACTGGGTTATTACTACTTAAGAATTCCTTACTGGGTTATTACTACTTTAGAATTTCATACTGGGCTATAACTACTTAAGAATGCCATACTGGGTCATTACTACTTTAGAATTCCTTACCGGGTTATTACTACTTTAGAATTTCTTATTGCGTTATTAGAACTTTAGAATTCCTTACTGGGTTATTACTACTTTAGAATTCCTTACTGGGCCATAACTACTTTAAAAATCCATACTTGGTTATAACTTCTTTAGAATTCCTTACTGGGTTATTACTTCTTAAGAATTCCTTACTGCGTTATTAGTACTTTAGAATTCCTTACTGGGTTATTAGTACTTTAGAATTCCTTACTGGTTTATAACTACTTTAGAATTCCTTACTGGGTTATTACTTCTTTAGAATTCCTAACTTGGTAATTACTACTTTAGAATTTTTACAGGGTTAATACTACTTAAATTTTTTTACAGGGTTATTACTACTTTAGAGTTTTTTACTGGGTTTTTACTTCTTTAGAATTCCTTACTGGGTTATTTTTTACTTTAGAATTCTTTACTTTGTTTTAATACTGTAGAATTCCTTACTGGGTTATTACTCATTTATAATTCTTTACTGGGTTATTGCTACTTTAGAATTTCCTTATGGGTTATAACTTCTTTAAAATTCATTTGAGTTCAAAGAATCACATCTCCAGAATGAATCTCATTTATTTTTGAAAGTATGCAGAAATTAGTTTGTACGCTGTCAGTAACAGGGTAGAATGTTTGTGATAAAAGTTGTTAATTTTTGCATGTTGTTTCAAAGTTTCACATCTGGAAGGAGATGTGGCACTTTACTTTCTCTTTAAAGTATATTGTGATTTAACAAAAATAACAATAAATTAAAAAAATATTGTGTTTTAGCCTTTGATTTTTAAGACACTCTCAAATACCTAAAAACCCCGCTATAATATAGATTAGTAAAGAAATAAATGTGGACGTTATCTCGCATACTTTTTACAAGGTGTCTCTATAATATGTAACGTCTTTCATTCATATGTCATATCTTTTATAATAAATCATAAATCATTTGACCAATCAATTTATTACGAATTCAATTAATTTACATATCTAATTAATCAGTTAAGCATGGTTTTATATTTATTATATTTAAAAAAATTTTTCACTATTCATTAATATATTTTATTAATTTGTTATGTAAATGAGAAGTAGCATAAATGAAAATAGAAAATAACGAAAACAACAATATTCGAATGCATGAATTAGATACATTAAATTTAATAATTAATTATATTACATAATTGAATATGTAAAAATAGTCAAATAAAAGAACATAAAAATTACAAGAATATTCAAATGCTACATTTCAAAATATATTTGATTGTTTGAAATTATTTGTTCATTAAAGTATATCAGTTTCGATGTTTATTGTACAATGTATAATGATATTTCTGAACATTTCATTCATTAAATTCATATTTATAGATTTATTTACCAGATTAATAATTAAAAAATAAATAAATATATATATAGCAAAAATTGCATGTTTGTCACCCGATAAGAACAATAATCTGTCATATTTTCGGTTCAGATCGGAATATCCGTCCTGGGGGAACCGCCCTTGGTTGGTAACGATGCTTGCTGTTCCTTCAAGGATATTTATCCTGCGCATAAGTATCATAAGATCCGAATCGCAAACATATGTCAGATATTTTTTTTGCATATTTTACCATCTTCAATCATATTGTAAATTCTTTACCTTAATAAAAAAATGCATTGAAATGTATGCCATTACACCCGTAAAATTACCGGTAGGTAATCCTAAGCATGCCATTGTATAGCACGGGACTCATCTGGCAGCCCCAATGCCAGATGAAATTTTCGGCATAGGTAACACAAATGGAAACACCAGTCTGATATGCAAGAAAATGAGAGTAATGTACATAAATTGAAAAATAAATAATGTTTACATATATTTGACCATGCAAATGCCGCATTCGCAAAATCTTTGTGAAATACAATCTAAAATTGCTTTTGAATATTTTGTTGAGGATTTTTATTTTCTGTTTTCATGTCGTATTCATATATAAAAACATCAATTTGTTTACTTACCGGTACTTATTTTGTCCAATTAATAAAATATAAATATCATTATTAAAATCTATAAATATGAACAAAAATTCCACTGATAAGTTTTAACTGCATTTATAGTTCAAACACCTGAATTAATATTAATTAAAAAATAAATTTATTCATGCAATATTTTAAATTGTAGTAATTGTTTGACAAATAAAAGCACTAACAATAATAATAATAATAATAATAATAATAATATTAATAATAATAAACCAAAAAAGCAACAATATAAAAAAAAAAAATACAAACGCATAATCATTTTCATACTTTAATTTCTTTATATTTTCAATGATTATTTATTTACTTTTTTATTTATTCAATTTTATTCAATATCTATTTATTTAGTATTTTATCTTAAAATCAGTCATATATTAAAGAAATGGGGGAAAATCAAACATATCAGATTATTGATTTTTCTGCTTACTAATATGTCAAATAAATAAATAAATAAATAAAGAAATAAAGAAAGAAATAAAAACATTTACAAAATACAGGAATCTGTTGGTTTTTTAAATTTAATTATTTCCTAAATCAAAAATAATTTTCTTATTTCCTGTTATATAGAATAAGTAATTTAATTTAATATTTAAAACTGAATGACCATATTTCAAAACCATAGTTTTGAAGCGGGGTTGATCAAAATGATAAACATCACTCTTCTTTGCATTCATCTAAAAAAAATGACAACCCAAAACATCGGCACATTTATGGTAGTTAAAATAAAATGAGATATCATTATGTTCAAATGAAAACAATAGTGATACATTTTTACAGACTTATATTAATTGAATTGTTAACCCAAAGTGCCATAAAAAATTGTAAAAAGTTAAGGACAATAATAACTTAACATTACATAGCATATTCTTCATTTGACATTAAATAAAGTACACATTTATAGCCAACACAATTAACAATCATGTAATGGAAATAGAAAAATACAGAATCTCAAAAGAAAGCCTAACACGACAAAATTGAAAATGTTGCAGGCTCGGTTTGATTGAGCCTGTTCATGGACGGTACGTAAAAGTGCAATTTACCGTCCACGCCCCCAAGCACCGACTTAAGCAGAATTTAACATTTAAACACGAAAAAGGTGAACTTTTGTATTTAAAGACATTCGCAGATGTGTTAAAACATTAAAATTAATATTATGACCGTAATAAAGTTGAAAAGTTTTACAGGGAAAGTTCTTAGTATTTCAAAACTTGAATCAATTGAAGATACTAACATTGTTGTTCATTCTTTCTTTTAATGAAAATACAAATTTTTTGATTAATTACTCAACATTTTGCGTGTTTGTTGTAGACTTTAGTTTTTCCAAGTGATGATTTGATAGTCAGCGACAATAGTATGGTTTTAAACATTTGCTATTGTATTTTGTACAAACTAGCAAAAAGTGAAATTCATTTTCTACCACGTTCAAATTGCAATTCGTACAGAGTCTGTTTTCTCGTGCTACGTTTTCGTATCGACCCGTTTCTTTTTCCAGATTATGGGATGGCAATCTTAATTTTGTAAATGATATTAAAAATTTGTTAATGTTAACTTTATTAAGATATTCTTCAGTTTCGAATGAGCGTTTATAGATGCTGTATGACGACATAGTTTCTAATACTGCTATATCATTTTTGCTTGTAAATGTTCAGTATTCCGTTCTAAATTTGCTGAAAATTGATTGTTTTTTGTTCTTGATTTATCCATATGTTCGACATTTTTATTTAATTTGAAATGTGTTTAATTTGGCACGCCCAGCTGTTTCCAACACAAGAAAGACCGTTTTCTGACATTCAGACATTATATACTAGTATACGTTTAAGTAGGCAGTCATTTTGTAACCGAAGTAATTTTGTCCAGTATTTTAACATGATAAATTTACGAATTTATTGGGTGTTCACCGGTTTACCATAAAGACCATCCAAATGTGTTGCCTTCTTGACATATAAGATTTTTCTGATGAATTTATAATGTATCATTTTTATAATTTTTTCCTTGATATCCAAAAAATTAAGCGCCATAGTTTAAAACTGAACTAACCATACTTTCAAAAAGTTAAACATTAAACTCTGCAAATGAATTAAGCACTGAAACGAAGAATGTTGAGCTAATTTCTTTTAAGTTTATACCAATGACCATTTTTAAATACAATAATCCCGAGATTTTTAAACAATTATACATTTTCCAAAACTATGTCATTATATATAAACTTGTAACTTGTATGTCTACCTTTTCAAAAATCATAATTTTCGTTTTATTAGTAATTACTTTAAGTCCCTAGGTTTGACAACATACTTGTTTATCATTTAACTTAGATGGAAGTTACAATGGCGTATGTGCAAATGAAACACCGTCATTTGCAAAAAGCAGCAGACATATTTGACGAGTATTTTGTCAATTTTAAAGAGGCCGTTTATATTTAAGAAATAATATCGGTCTGAGCGGCGTTTATCGGCTATTCAACACCGGTTTTGAGTTTTGATGCGTAGGAATTGACATTACGCCAGAGTAGGGATCGCTCCGCCAACTGATTCACGTGACCCGGTCAGTAAGAACCTTAGACAAAATACGCTACCGCAAAACTGTAATGGCGCTAATTTTTCCAATGAATTGATCTTATATGAATTGTGTATATATAAAATATTGATGCTTTTAACGGTTTTATTGAATAGTTCATTTATTATTCCATGTATAAACGTATTATGGTGTTTTACAAAAAGTAAAAGAAAGTATCTGCATTCACTTATTAATTACGCATGAAGCGTTTACAAAGATCGTCTTATTTCTCGTTTACTTTAATGAAAACTTAAAACTGACATGTACGAGTATCATACTTTTTAAAATTCAAAGAGGGACTATATGTAGAAAAGTATATGATTATGTTATGATCGTTTCATTTTAAAATTGAAATAGAGAAACAAAAACAGTAGAATTATATATTAGTGACACAAATAAAATTTAAAATCATTTTTCGGGTTCTATGTGCGAAATTCAGTTTAGATAATAAATTAATTTGTTCATGAATTGTTAAAATTGATTCAGAATATTGCATGCCCTTGTTATCTTTTTATGTTATGTGATTATGTATTGTTAAAATAGACCTCTACATTTGATATGATTCACGACAAAGCACAACGTTATTCTCTTCACGAAGGCCGTAGTGGTTAATTATTTCGCATCAGAACAGCGTTATATGAAAATCGGCACCGGGAGTTATTTCCGCTTGAAAAAAAATAACATAAATGATCTTCCTTATTTTATCTTTTGAGATTCGAAATAATATCGGTCTGTGCGGTGTTAATCGGCTATTTAACACCGGTTTTGATGCGAAAAAATAATTTTAAAATTCAATTCCTACGCATCAAAACTGCAAACCGGTGTTAAATAGCCGATAAACACCACTAAAACCGATATTATTATTTCAAATGCACACACTAAATATGACCAAGACATTCAGTTTACATAAAAATTACACAAATAACTACACACTTCATCTTTGAATAATAAATAATCAAAACATCAAACATAAAGTTAAATTAAACTCACAAAGAAAACAAATCAAAGAAGAAGCATTATTTTCAAGGGTTAAATTTCTAAATTTATAAGCTTCCGGTATAAACTTTGCAATTTTTACAATACTAGTTCTACGATTAGATGACATAATATTAATGAACTTTTGGACTGAATATGATTGGTTCATTTATTAACAAACTGATTATTTCTATCTGTCATCGGATGAATCTAATAAAAATCAGCTCCTTATTCAAGCTATGCATTTGGATCTGACGGGCACCAATAGCAGGTCACCTTTTTATTATTATTTGCAAAATGTTAAAAAATGGTACTCAGATTCAACTGATTGGTTAAACAGCTTAAAATTGTTTATAGTATTCAAGTTAAGCTACATTCTTAATCTAACAACTGAACTTTGGAAGATATTTTCAGTCCTCTTGCTTCAATAATAAACTAATGAAACTTGAAAGAGCTTTTCTGAATTACATGTTTGTTATATATATAATCAAGATTTTTTTCTGCCCAAAACTTGCCTGCATTTTATCAGTCAAATCGTATCTATTTGACTAGATTTATTAATTTTAGAAAACATCATCGTTGATAATATTGATCATACATGTATATGCGTTGGATTATATAAAACCTTATTTTCGATAGAGACATTTGGCATTATTGGTTCATTATTAACAAACCGATTGTTTCTGCCATCAGATAAATCTGATTAAAATCAGCTCCTAATTAAAGCTACGCATTAAGATCTGATGGCCACCAAAAGAAGGTCACCTTCTCGTTACCTTTCAAACAGTACATCTTGCGCGATTTTTAATTTTGAAAGCGATGACTGTATTTTTACTCTTTATTCAATTATGAAAATAGTACATGTAATAAGAAATGAAAATAAAACATTATATTGTGCATTTATTTGATTTCCGTAAAGCCTTAAATGTTGTTTACAGGAATGGTAAATGGTTAAAGTTAATAAAATACAGTGTCTTCTAGAATTTTGATTATGTTAAAAGCCATTTATGAAAATGTTAAAACATGTGTAAGAGTAAACGGCTCCTAAAGTTATTTTTTCCACTGTAACACAGGCGTAGAACAGGGAGAACCATTATCTCCTCTGTTGTTTATATATTTAATTACTGATAAGTGTGACTTTTTATTCTATGATAATATTGATATTTTTCTATTGAAGATTTAAACATTATTCTTTTTACTGTTTGCTGATGATACTGTGTTGTTCTCATATACAAAAGAAGAATTACAAATATTATAAGACACTACATTTATAATTATCAAAACTGAGGAATAACTGTTAACGCCGACGAGTCAAGTTGTAATTATAAGTGAAAAGTAAATGGTGTTTTCCTTTATTATAAAAAAGTTCTTAACATTGTAAAAATCTTTGTATACTTGGATGTAGCAATTTCCCCAAACAGTAACTTTAATCAAGCACAAAAGTCTTTGTATGAACAAACCTTCAAGGCTTTATATTCACTTAACTCGCTGTTTGATAACTTGTCATTGACTGTTTCTGAAAAAATTAAACTGATTGATTTAATAATGCCTGGATAGATAGATTTATTTCGTTATAGAATACATATACATGGACATTTAAAACATACATGCTAATAAATGAGCCATGTCATGCATACCAGCCCAATGATAGCACAAAAAATTAGACTTGTGGAACCCTGTGTTGGTGGCATGGCATAGAGATTTTTTATCCAAATAAAAACTTTCAAATTAATATCATCACATATTTCAATTATTTTAACACTGTTAGACTAGAATTACCGCATTGTATCGCATTGTACAATTAAACAAAAAAAGAAAAGCAAATGATAAAATTAGTAAGCATTAGATATTTTACCTTAAGACGAATTTCAATAAATTAATATCGATAATAAAAATCTTAACATTTTACATCATTGATGCATTTATTAACAAACTGATTGTTACTACCATAATAAGTTTATACATAAATGAATCGTTATATCACAGTCACAAGCTTAAACCTATTGCTAAAACATTTGGCAAGATACAAAGACGCAGCTATAAAAAATCATTAGTTTATTTAAAAGTGCGTCTGGAAAAGATAATAAATACTAAATTCAGAATAGACCTTATATTTTAGATGTTCTGCTCATAAGTTAATGATAGAAGAAAGGAGAGTCGGAAGTATTGAAAGAAATCAACAATTTTGTTTAAAATGCAATATGAATGTTGTAGAAAATGAATATCATTTTACATTTGTACTTGCTTGTCCATATCACATTGATCTACGAAAAGAATATTATACGAAATACTACTGATCTTAGCCAAATGTACAAAAGTTTAAAATGTTAAGGAATAAGTCGCAACAGAATGTTATAAAAAAAACTGTTTAAATTTATTTACTATGCAACTTGAGCCAGAGAAACAACTGGTAGCTAATTCTAACTAATTTCAAACATTAATGATAGAGGATATTTTGTTTGTTTGTGTGTAATATGAATTTTTTTTCATCGAGTGGGCTTTAAAAACAGAGATGAAATAAAATTACATCTTACACAACAAACAAAGACATTTTCTTTTTATTTTATGCTTAAAAAACAAGTTAAACGTAGTTTCCTTAATATTAACGAAAATATTTAAATCTGTTTTCCTCATTGAGAGCCTCATTTAGTCGAATTTCTCATCTAATACAAGAAGTCTTGTGCTAAAAAATAAGTTCGACAATTAACGTTAAATGGCGGTGATATAATTCATTTTATTCAAAAAATATGAATGATCGCTTGTTTTAATAAAAACAAACAATTTAAGTGGCAGAAAAATTCAAGCATCCATCCATATTTCTGTTACTGACCGCGAATTTATATTAGACTTGGCTTTGTAAAATGTAAGAGGCCGCCATTTTTAGAAGTTGTGTATTTTACGGGAGGAAAATAATTGTGTTTGATTCAGAGGGATTTCATTTGGATTTGTTAGTTATACACCTTATAAAAAAAGAAAACTTATTTGCGGATTGTGTCAGACAAAAAAGTAAGTGTTGACAGATGTGAAAACATTCAAAAAGCTTCTAGGAAAATGGAAAACTTAGAATTAGTCAAAGGCTTCGTTACGAACACTGGGTTGTTTACTTATGCTTCGGGCTGATGGCTGTCATTGCCTTTAAAGTTTTCATAAAGTATACGGCAGTTATTGCTCGTAGGATACTTAAATTTGCCCAAATGTCATCAGGAGCAGTTTTGCATGTGGAAGGAATGTATTTTTCAGACTGTAAAAATGAAACAAAACATTTTAGATTTTGTGATTGGAATTTGAATGAATAGATGTAAATTTCTATTTCTTTTTATTACTTTTGACATTTAAGTTAGTTATCAATATCAGCTTTGCTTTTCTTTAAACAGCATTGTCAGAATTGTCATTAGAAATTAAATTGAGGTATCGCATGGGGAAAAAAATTAGTTTCGTCATTGAAAAGTGTGGAATTATATTTTGATAATTTTCACTGTGAATTTATCAAATATGATTTTCGCGGATAAATCAGTAATCCACTGAAAAGCATAAAATAGATTTCTAATATTCATTTCATGACTGTAATAATATATATGAAATATTTCTTTCCTCGTCTTCATAGGTTTAATGCATTTGTTTATAAGAACAGTATGTATATTGTTTATGGCAATAGGCATTATGTTTGTCTCTTAATGAAATTTCGAACCTCTATAATTTTAACCGATGGAAAAGCAGTAATGAGTAAGTAATTTTCACGATTTCGAGAACAAACATGGCGTTGTCCATATATCCGGCAAATGAATTGACAAAACATTCTTACCCATTAGAATTAAGTCTATTATATCAAGGTTATTTTTTCAAAATATTTTAAACATTTTTTTCTATTAAAAAATTAACAGTATTTTTTACTTCCACGGACAGCGATATTTCTACAGTTTGAACATCTTGGCTATAATCAATAATAACCTCGGACTTAATACAAAATGAAAGTTGTTCTATCATGTGGTTATAGATAAAAACAAAAACAGTAGGTTTTATTTTTTGATAATGTATATAATTGACATCCAAAGGAAAACAAACTCTATTTCGGTAACATTATGACTGAACATATGTCTGACAATCATAAACAATTTAAAATTGCTCACTTATGCATAATTATAACCAAATTCGAATAAATGTCTACAGTCAGACAATTTGTACTTCTGATTTCTAGAATCACAATAATACGTATATAAATAATGTCCTTTTTATTAATATATCTGTAAATATACTTAATTTTGGTGGACTTTTACTCGATATATTGGTATAAATATAATATTCAACTATCATAAAATTAATATTTGTTTTCAATCTGTTTACATGTTTAGTTTCTTAGCGTAGGCTGGGACAAAAAAAATCCCCATATTTCAGAACCATATTACGAAGCTAGCTCTACCAATTAATTTTGTTGAAACGAAAGGTATCCATGATCGGGTTTTTCAAAAATACTGTGTAGATCTATATTTTACAGAATCGTAGGAACTCATTGTTATGAATAATGGTGAAATCAAACATTTTTTTCACCAAAAAAAACCCCAAAAACAACAACAACATTTTATATCTTTTAAGCTATTTCATTCTATGTAGTAATGCTATTTCTCAAAAATTCATCAGATTACATATTCTTCATATTTACACAAGCAATTTTTCTCTTATCCATGGGATTACAGAAAAACAAAATGGCGGATATTTTAAAGTCTTTTTATAGGTCGTGTATTACATGTAATTACAAATTGAAATGTTTTTGTCGATAATAAAAGTTTTGTCGTTCTTTGATTGGTGAGAATAAACTTAAACAAACTATCTTAATTACCTTATCCAAAAAGAAGCTTTTCCAAAATTTAATTGGCTGAAGATCATTTAGGCTGATGCTTTTCATCATGTGTACACAGAAAAAATGAAAACAAAAATTAAGAAATCCCAACAAGAAAGCTAATATTAATAAGAATTCATACATGTAATATGGAAGACTTCTTCCATTGAAATAAATAAATAAATAAATAAATAAATAAATAAATAAATAAATAAATAAATAAATAAAGTAGTACGTCAAATTACATATTTAATTATGTGTTTTCGAAAATAATTAAATTGTTTTTTTTAATCGGTTTGGTTGATTGAATTGATTGACCGATTGATTGATTGATCATTTTTTATTCTTATACATAAATAAATGCCAACTTAAATTTAAAAACAAAAGAAATATTTTACTATTCCAAAAGTGATCTCCTTTTTCTAATTTCTTATCAATGAGTTGACCTTACGGACAGAATTCAGTATAAAATGATACGACTTTAGGCCAGTGTTCTATCTTTACGGGAACGTGTAGCGTAAACGTGAAGCGCAAACATGAAAATCAAACAAACGATTTTCTATTTATGTATTCCTTATCGGCGTGAGCGCGACGTGAGCGTGAAACTTGAATTCACGGACGAGAAGCCACCATGAAAGGCCATCTGTGTATGCCAGAAGAAACAGAAACCGGACGAATGGAATAATGTGAGCGTGAAAACTCACGTTTCACGTTCAAGTTTCACGCTAAACGTTCACGTCGCGCTCCCATATGAACGGAATACCGGCCTCAGTCCCATATCTCATATTCATACTAACTTCATTATGCAATCAATTACATTTATTTCTTGGTAATTACAAAGTTACAAAGATATTTCATCCAAACTTAAAAATATTAAGAAATATGTTGGTATGTTATTTATTCATTCATTTTATAGTTATAAAAATAAAATGCTGAAAGGATTGAATGGGCAAGAATTTGTAAAGAAATCGGTGAAAAATGCAATAATTTTGCAATGTTATTAGGTTATTTTTTAATTCGATTTCATCCATGCATGTCTACATATTTGTTACATTTACTGTAGATGAATAATAAAAAATAAAACTATTAAAAGATTTTCATAACATAGCATTTTGTTTAAACTTGTTATTTTACAGCTAAAATTATTTAGTTGATCTAGTAAGATGGTTGATATTGAGAACAAAAATATATACTCAATTTTTTTTCTGATGGAAACAGGGAGGGAATTTAAATGTTCTTTTCCCATTGATTAGTTCACAACTCCGTTGTTACGAGCTTTCAGTATTTTTGTTATTATGTTAAAATAAAATTACAGTTATGTTTCATCCTTGCCTAATACCCTGTATTATAATGTATTGCATTTATGATAAAGTAAATTATATTATAATTTTCATTTTTATCAAAACCATTAATTTGTTGAATGTGAAAAAAAATGAAATATATCTTTTTTACGATAACTATTTACGACAAGTCAGTAAAAGTTGCTGCTTTACGTTTCAAATATAACTCACCTTTTTAATGGTGGAATAAATTAGTCATAAAATTAGCATGTTATCTTTATTGCTTCTTTTCAGGAAAATGATATTCAGTGGCAAGTCATTAAACCTTATCATTCATAAATGACACTTTAAACACGTAAATCATACTTTCAAATGGTTCAGGCTTGCAAGCGTAACATTAACTAGATTATAAGCAATAGTCGAACAATATTTGAAAAGAGCAAATTAAATAATGCGTTAAAACTTTTGATTGATGGAACATTTTCCCTATACCAAATGATAGTTTCTTTGAATGAAGAATCTAGTGAGTATTTGATAGAATAAACAAAAAAATATACAGGGTGACTCTTTTATGACAGAATGGCCCATACAATGGTCTTAGATGAATTTGCCAAGAACAGCGTACACAATTATAAATGTATGTTACAGGTTTTCAGACCTACTTTTTTATCGCAGTTAGTAGACGTATAAGCTCATTTCTTTCTGCTTTGAGAATGAGTTTGTTATATTTTGTTTAACCGGTGTGTCGTTATGTTTTCACCCTTAAGGTTTTCATTTAACTCATATTTAATACTTATCGAGAAATGTAATTATGGCTTCAATATAGGGTTAACGCACGTTTTTCCGTGTTATAACGTCTGCAGAGTCCCGAGGAACGGTTGGTGCCCGAGCCCGGTAGGGCGAGGGCTCCAACAGTTCAGAGGGACTCTGCAGACTTTATAACACGAAATAAACGTACGTTGACGCTATTATAGCATAAAAATTTTAAAACAGATTCATGATGTATACAAAACACAAATATAAAATCCTTGTGCTTGAACGGTATTTATCCAACTCTACATGTTTTACGTATGCGTTTTATTTATTCCGGGGCCAACAACTTGAGAACCGAACGAAATTTCGAATTTTAATTGATTTAACAAAGTTTAACTTTGGGGATATATTAAGTTAAGAAAAACATAACATTACTCTCCCCAAGACAAAACAGACGCCTCAGAAATTCCTAGAGTGATTACAGATTGGCGGTAGGAAAAAGATCAGTGATATCAAATTCAAATTCAGAATCGTTTTTTTTTAAGCACGCAAGTTTAAAAAAAAATCAGGCATAAAACATAATTCTCTCAAAGAAACATAAAGGACATTTATCAATATAAACGTCAATAAAACAACGTTTTCTTATATTCATTTTGTGCTTTCCATTTTTGTAAGTTAATCGGGGGATTAAACTGAATGACAGATTCTATTTGTTTACATTGACAACTGTCCGTTTCTAAGAAAGGGCGACAACCAAGATAAGCGGCGATGTCTATAAGCCGTATTGCCGGCATAATTACTTGAATGCTGCTCGCCGTTATGCGACTGAGGCCCTCGAATTAATAATTCCAATATAACAAGACTCTGGCAAACAGGCCAAATCGTCATTTTTTGTTTGTTTACTGGGCCCTGTATGTATTGCGCATAGGTAAAACCGGGCTATAACAAGAGCGCGTGACTATGTTAACGCATGGTTTTGTCCCCGTTATAACATGGGCAAAACAGGGAAAAATAGCCGATTTTATGCTATAATGTTTAAAATGACCTAGTCAAATATTCATATTTTATGACAAAAGGCTATTTTATTTATTTTTTTATTTATGTTGTGTTTTTTTTGCATTAAAACACTTGACCTTTCATTTTAGACATACACATTTTAGTAATACGCGAGAAATATATACCTTAAAATATCAGTCGTCACTGACACTTTAACATTCAATCTATTTTAAAATACTAATCCTAGTTTATATAGAAAAAATGGTGTCACCAAATCTGTTATAAATAAAATGTTTGATGACACAATTACATATATTATGGGAAAGAAACGGCGACAAAAAAAAATGAAAAAAAAAAAAACACACACACACACAGCTTTAACTTATAGATATTTTGTACCGTATTTAGTTCTTTATATACATATAATAGAAAGTTTACAAGTTTATTTGGCAAAAACGGTATTCAATATGACTTTGACCATTTACAATTTTTATTATACAAGATGGACAATATAAATATGTATACAAAACAATATGTAAAAAACAATAAGAACTGGTTAATATATTTTTTATTTTTAACGCATTAAAAATGAAACTATTAACAAAATTTTAAGGAGCAAGCAATCCCGTCACAGTCATTCAGTAAATCTACTCCTTGTAACAAGCCAAATGTGATATTTATTTCCTACATTTCTACTACACAGTTTCCAAATACGATCATTTCTATCGATTTCAACGAATCTTCCACTTTTATTGTCTTTCTAAGTTATGTGACAATACTCCAAATCGAGATATTGTTTGTCTCAGATGAGTTTTTTTCTATTACATCTAAATATTTTTATAACAAAATGCAGTCATTAATGAACTGTAAATTTAAGTTAAGGCTAATTTGAAATAGTTTTACTCCACTGGAAATTATAGTCTCGTAATCTTTACTTTAACATTTGAAGATAGTCTTTATGGAACTTTGATTCATTTTATAAATATAGGAAACCTTAATTTTATAGTAAGTTTCTTTTACAGGTAATGCCAAAGAACTTCATGAATTTAAATGGACTGATGCCTTTAACTCTGTAAAAATATTATACATAAGTGAGTCTGGATATTTCATTATCTTGATCCAGTGTTTCTAAACTCGTTATTTGCATAAAAGTGACAAAAGAAAACGACATAGGTCTCATAACACTGCGGTATTTAATGTCTAGGTTTGAAAACCAAGCATCCTCTTACAGAAACGAAAATGAAATTTATAAATTTATTTCAGATGATTTGTTCCCCATACTTCTGAACAATACAGAAGAATAGGAACCACAAGATAGTCAAATTATGACATTTGCATTTATCTATCAAGATTTAATCTACTAAAGACTGATACAAGAGTGTTATACGCTTTCAGAGCCTTGTCGTTTTAGGTCATGGTATCATTTTCCATATAACCTGTGTCGTAACATTAAACGCCAATGACACAGAATAATCAACAATATCTAACTTGGTACCATTTACATACCATGTGAAATTGCATTGATACTCTATTTCAATATGTATGAATGCTATTAAGTTGATATTGTAAATTGTTTGGGTCCGTGGCAATCAGATCTATTCCATCTGCAAACAATAAAATGTGCACAGATAATAGAGTCAAATGCTTTTTAATTGTGACAAATAAATATTTCAATATCATTTACAAATAAAATGAACAATAGAGGAGAGAGTGGTTCCCCTTGTTTTACATCAAAAGAAACATTAAACATCAAGATGCTATGTCTTTTACACAATATTTAACTTTTTGATAGATAGATTTCACTATTTATACAATTTTACAGTTTATACCATAATTTTTATATTAATTTCTACCACAATGCCTCATATATAACCGTATCAAAAGCCGTTCGTACGATCAAGAAATGCGTAGTAGAGTTTAGATTTTTTAAATTTTATTTTTTAGAAAACTCTTTTATGATAATACTACATGCAACATAAATAAACAATCAGGAGGAGTACTTTGTCCATCTCTGAACAAAACTGTAATCTAAATTACTTTTGCAATGTCTGGTGCTATATTATAATCTCATACCCCGACCCATATATTAATATCTGCAAAATCATAATATAAATTCATGTGATATACACCAAAGACTACGATCCAACACAGCTTTTTATTAAATCACTTTACAAACTTCTAGACATCAAAACATAACAATTCCGTGTAGTTATATTATCTATATTTGTAATGAGTTCGATAATTGAAAGGATGATAAAACATGAAAAGAGAAGAAAAAATGAATGTCTAGTTTTGTACAGAAATGTAATTTCGTATTTATTGATTGAAATGGGAGTATCGCTGAAAATTGTAAATATATTACATGTACATTGTCTGTCGTATACCTGTGTAAAGTCATGTGTAAGAGCAAATTGAAGATTGTCTGATTATTTCGATTGTTATATGGGCTTAAAACAAGGGAAACCACTCTCGCATTTTTTATTTATTCTTTTCGTCAATGATATGTACAGTGACTTGCTTAATGATACTGTTTGTTCTTCTACACTGGATGATATACAAAGATTTCTTTTATTATTTGCTGATGACACAGTGCTTTAATTTATACTCTGAAGAAGGTTAACAGCAACTTTTGAACAAAATGGATAATTATTGTATTATTTCACAGCAGAAAAAACAAATTGTGTTTGATTCAGGGGAATTTCATTTGGATTTGTTCATCATAGTTTAACTTAAAAAACTTATTTCAGTATATATGAATGCTATTAAGATGGGATTGTAAATTGTTTGGGTTCGTGGCAAACAGAACTATGCCTTCTGCAAACAATAAAATATGCACAGAATAGTCAAATGATTTTCAATTGTGACAAATCAATAAAAATTTTAATATCATTTACTAATTGATATCATTTACAAATAAAATGAACAATAGAGGAGAGAGTGGTTTCCCTAGTTTTACATCAAAAGAAACATTGGACATCAAGATGTCTTTTACACAATATTTATATAGATTTCACCATTTATACAATTTTATAGCGTATACCTTATTTTTCTTTAAATTTCTACCAAAATACCTCATGTATAACCGTATCAAAAGCCGTTCGTAATCAAGAAATGCGCAGTAGAGTTAAGATTTTTTAGAAGACTCTTTCTTGACAATACTACATGCAACATACATACACAATCAGGGCATTACTTTGCCCATCTCAGAAGAAAAGTGTGATTCATTAAAAATATTAGATTCCTCAAACCATTTATTAATGCGACTTCTTTAAGCTAATAAAAAGATTTTCAAAACACAGTAACGAGAGTATTTAAGCAGTCTGGTCGTTTGTTGTTGGTCAAAAGTACTTCAGTTTTTTGTCGTATTAAAAATCGAATCCTCAGACAAAAAATGAAAACATTATTCGATCTTTCATTTCTTTCATCATTAATTAAGTATCTTTTACAAGTTGTCATTTCATTAGATGGTAAACAATTTTATCATCAGATCTTTTATACAATGGTTACACATGTTTAAAACAAGTGAACATAAATATGAGGTTAACATAATTTTTATTTATAACAGACACAGAAAGGAAGTATATAACATGATTTATTACTTAAATATGTAAAAAACAACAAAAGACAACGAATAGGAATAAACTGAGCATTTGTTTCACTAATACTCCTGATTCTTTTCAGCTCTTTTGCTGTTTTTTTAATTATCTTTGCAATATCTGGTGCTTTATTAAAACCCAAGACCCTCAGATCCATATTTTAATATCTACAAAATCATAATATAAATTCATTAATCTAGGTTAAGAATACCTTAACCATATTTTGAATGCCATTGTTACCGTTTTTGGTTTATATTAGTAACAAAAACATCCAAGCCTACGATCCAAAAAAGTTTTTTATTTGAAAAAAATCACTTTTCAAAATTCTAGAGATCAAAAATTACAATTCCGTGATATCTTTATTTGTACTAGTTCAAAAATTAAAAGGATAATAAAACGTGAAAAGAAAAAAATATATGCCTAATTTATAGACTTTAAAAGGTGTTATGACCTTTTGTACAGAAATTGAATTTCGTATAAATTGTTTAAAATGGGAGTATCTCTCAAAATTGTAAAATATTACGTTGTATATATACCTTTGTAAAGTAATGTGCAAGAGCAAATGGAAGATTGTCTGATTATTTCGATATTTATATAGGCTTAAAACAAGGGAAACCACTCTCACATTTTTTATTTATTCTTTTCGTCAATGATATGCACAGTGACTTGCTTAATGATACTGTTTGTTCTTCTACACTGGATGATATACAAATATTTCTTTTACTAATTGCTGATGAGGCAGTGTTATTTTCCTACTCTAAATATTAAGGCTAGCAGTAACTTTTGAACAAACTGTATAATTATTGTAACGATTGGGATATTTTTGTTAATGTTCATAAAACGGTTGCTATGACAGGTAATCGAAATGATAATTTAGAGGTCTACTCTAATAGCAAACGTCTTCAAGTTGTAAAACCATTTTCCTGTATTTGTGTTACCTTATCATCTAAAAGGAAATTTTTTATCAAGCTCAATAGTTTTCTCTAACAAAGTATTAAAAACATTGTTTTTGCTGAATTCCTTATTTGACCATATTACCTTGAATGCATAAAAAAGATTAGATTATTTAATAATACGATTTTACTAATTTTGACTTTTGGATCAGAGGTATGGGACGTTAATAACTCACTACATATTGCTACAGTAACTTGGCGATGGACAGGTATTGTTTTTGCTTATAACATATTGACTATAAAGAAAAAAGTACCAAAGATGGACTTTAAAAAAAAAGAAATGTAGCTTTGCTTTATTCTTCTTTATCAAGTCTGAATTATGGCTTTTGAATGAAACTGTCACTCACTGAAAAACATCTAGAAATTATATTATTATAAAAAATTAAGGATAAATCAAACAAAATTATTGTTCATCAACAAAGATAAAGTAAAAAAAGTCATAGTTGAGAAAATAGTTAATCTAGATCTACACAATAATCTTATATGCATGTTGTTTATACAAACAATAAAACAATGCGGAAATGTGTTTCTTTGCTATGACAAGTTTTTATATGACTGTTTTTATATGAAATCTTTCATAGCATGTTCTTGGATAGGATTGATAAACTTGAATAATTGCTCATTAAAGTGTACGTAAGTTTTATTTTCAATCCGACCAAAACATCTGTGCAATGTAAGTTTGGAAGAGATGTATTTACATACAAATGTACGAGCAAAGTTAAATCCTGTATCCTTTCTTCTTCTTTTATTTGCATCATCATCAATATCATCTCCTTCTTTTGATCTTGTTCATTTCTCAATGGAAAGAGTTGTTTTAAATAACATCTTACACAAGAAAGAAATTTTCAAATTATTTCATGCTTTAATAATATTTTAAATGACATTTCCTAAATATTAACTTGAATATCAAAATCTGTTTTTTCCCACTTGTAGCCCTCAATTTCAAACTAATTTTTCATAAATACATGAAGTCTTGAGCTAAAACATAAGTTCAAAAATCAACGTCAAATAGTGATGATATTATAAAATGGTGATGATATGATATATTATATATTGTTAATTTTATTATAAAAAACAAGATTGCATTTGAGAAAAATGCCACCGCACGGTTCAAATTTCATAGCTGTACATCAAAGGACAAGAAAGTAGGTCACATCATCAAAATCTAGTTCAAAGTTCAATTTTACAACTAAAACTGTGCACATGGTCAAAATGTCATTGCTGTACATCAAAGGACAAGCAAGTAGGTCACTGTCCCCTTGGGCAAGGCATACTTTTGAACCAAGGGTTTAATAACAATCTTGATACAGGTCCACCAAACAACATGTCAAGTCAAATATCTAAGCTATAGCTTTCTCCAATATTTTTTTCAGAAAACATTTGTTTTATTTTCTGTTTTATCTACGTGTACAAAATGAGAATCACTGTCCCCGGGCAGGGCCAATTTTTGACATTTGAACAACTTTGGTAGAGGACCTATAGATGATTTTATATATCAAACATCAAAGCTCTATGCCTAAAACCTTCAGACAATTTTTTTTTCACTATATGGACATAATGAAAATCAATGACTCCCGGGGCGGAACCAATTTTGACCCCAGGGCTATAATTTGAACAATCAAGCTAGAGGTTCACTACACAATGTTTCATGCAAAATATCTTAACTCTATCCTTTGTAAATTTAGAGAAGATGATTTTTTAAGTTTTTACTATATACATATAAGATAAACCTCTGGCTCCCAGGGGCGGGGCTAATTTTGACACAAGAGGCAAAATTTGAACAAATTTGGTAGAGTACCTTAAGATGATATAATTTAACAACTATTAAAGCTCTAAGCCTTGTACCTTCAGACAATAAGATTTTTTTGATTTTTTACTATATGTATATATTGAAATCAAAGACCCCCAGGGCGTGGGAAATTTTGACCCCAGGGTAATAAATTGAACAATCTTGCTAGAGTTTTACAACACAATGTTTCATGCAAAATATCTAACCTCTAGCATCTGTCAATTGCTAGAAGAATTTTTTTTAAGTTTTACTATATACATATAAGGAAAACCAATGAACCCTGGGGCGGGCCGATTTTGACCCCAGGGCTATTATTTGAACAATCTGGGAAGAGGTCTACCAGACAATGCCTTATGTAAAATATCTAAGCTCTAGGCCTTTTAGGTCTTTTAAAGAAGGTGTTTTAAGTTTTTACTATATGTACATAAAGCGAAAATCAATGACCCCGGGGCGGGGCTGATTTTGACCCAAGGGCTTAATTTGAACAATCTTGGTAATGGTCTACCAGATGATGCCTTATGCAAAATATCTAAGCTCTAAGTCTTTTGGGTTTTTACGAGAAGGTATTTTAAGTTTTTACTTTATGTACAAAGTGAAAATCAATGACCCCCAGGGCGGGGCCAATTTTGACCCCAGGGCTATAATTTGAACAATCTTGTTAGAGGTCTACCAGACATTGCCTTATGCAAAATATCAAAGCTCTAGGCCTTTTGGGTCTGTACAAAAAGATTTTTTTAAATTTATTCTTATAATTCCTTTTGGTTGCCATGGCAACCAGATTTCTGCATGGAATGAAATTTTTTGAACAACTTTGGAAGCCCTTTACCTAAGGAACAATCCTGCCAAGTTTGGTTGAAATTGGACTAGTGGATTTTCACAAGAAGATTTTTTAAGTTCACTATATAGGTTCTATAGATGAATGTGACTCTATAAGAAAGAATATTGATCTTTGTGCGTTCTAGAATCATAATAGGTTCTTTATCTTATTTTTTCGTCCAATGAGAAAACTTAACTTTGAAAAATTAATACTGACGGTCTCTTTCGCATAAATTGTTCTTAATAGCATCCTTGAAACATCCAATTAAAGATTCTATCTGGATAACCTACAAAAAGTTCAATGATTGAATTTGTCAAACGCTTATAAGGCAAAAAATATTAAGGTGGCAGTAGGTACAGTTTTTTCAGGCTTCCTTCTTGGCATACAGCTGGCCACATCAGAATCAAAACCTGTATTCGCCCTGAAAAAATGCTTTTCATTTCTAAACATAAACATATATGTATTCCACAGGAACAATCAATAATTTACAAAACTCTTCACAGTAATTTGATTGGCTACCTTCACAAACTTCAAGTGACCATAGAAAACGACACGTGACTTCAAAATGGAGGCTACTAAAACTACTCCGAAAAAAAAACTACTTCCTTTTTTGTGACAAAAACCAACGCTATTTAATCTTCTATTTTGAAAAAAACAGACTAATTCCTAAACTGAATACTATTTTAGACAAAAGTTTTTTCATTTTTAAAGAGTGAAAGCATCCTACTTTCAATAATCTTGCTTCTTTACTCATTTTATTACCGAAAAGTTGTTATTTAAGTACATATACAAGAAAACATAGGCCTCTCACAATCAAAATATTTTCTCTGAATTGAATCTTTATCAAAATTTTACTAAACTTGTGATTGCAGCGGTCAGTGATCCAATGCAAAGTGAGGTTAGTGTGTAGTGGAGTTTAATAATTTACATGTCAAATTTGGACAGCCCTGAAGTTTTGCTTGTTTTCATCGCGAAAACATATGACAAAAAAAGAGTTAAAATAATTTCCTGTCATCAATTCCCTGTTCATCAATAAGGCCAGTGTATGCATTATATATAGCATTGATTTTTCCATCTTAAACATTGTAATTACACAATCTGAAAATAGCATTATTTTATTCATTATCTATCTCTCAGATCCCTTTTGGAAAGAAAAAAAAGAGAGTGTTTATTTTCACTATATTTGATCATAATTATTATAGGTGCTTATTGGCTAAATAATGCTTGATTTTATAGATTCTATTAAACATGGACCTGATATTTTCAAAGTCAAATAAAATAAAAACTACAAGGTATCTTTTAGTAATTCTATTTACTGTTTGACAAGATCAACCATATTTTAAATGACCAAATTTTGAAAACAGCCTCTCATTTAAGAAAATGTAGGGGTATTTTGAACTAGAGGTAGGAAAATGGTCAAACAAGACTTTACAGTAGATCTAGTCAACACAAAAATAGATCTATTTGAAATCGTAAAATTGATATTTTACATTTATAGATTATTCAGAGTGTCCACGTTTCTGAAAAAGAGACATTCTAATTTCCTAGTTCTAGTTCAGAAAATTGCCCATCTAACTCGTATTTACGGTTAGGTGTTTCTTTTTCTCTAGATCTAACATCAAACATTAAAAAATGACGATTTTAGAATCGAGACATCTATATTAAAATCGTAACAATTAATCAAATTTGAGTTCTACACACCTCTCAAATGGGTTTAAAACTGTCTCGGTGATAATAACTAGATAAACATACTTTCATGTGAAAAATAATGACGCTAATCTCATGTATATGGAACAGAATTAATGCATTTATTCCATCTTGCTTTATGATATCGGAACTTACATTATGCTTGCTTCTATACTTCTTTATGACAATGAAAACCTGCGTTTTGCTGAATTCAATCATGCCTTATGATTACTGAATGCACTTTCATGTAATTGCAACCTTGTGTGTTCCCTACTAAACCATCAAACTCACATATTTTAATATGCTATATGTTTAATTGCATCTTTTTTTAAGGGCAACGTATTATGTTTGGTGTTTAAGATAACATTCTTTATAACTATATGTAACATGGTAGTTGTATCTTTAATTTGCTAAAAATCTGCCACTTATATTGTCGACATTATGTCAAATTAAACTATTCATTTTGATCAAATAATTGGCTGATTTGATGTGTCTTAGCATTCACATGCTTCAATATATTCACTGATTACAAATACAATGCAATACATGATCACTGCGCATCAACAACGAAGATGACAACGATAACGATATTATAGTCGCATGTGACAGTACGCACTAAGCAGTTGGCAGTAAGCATAATGCGAGTTGCAATAATTTGTGTTCATATTATGACAGCAGGTGTCGCTTTGTCGGTACATCCCGTTATTTTCCGGATGATCCCGTATTTTGGCAAAGTTACGTCCACTTTATATAGGGGCGTATACAGAACAGTGTTAGTTGGAGACTGACATGTAAATTTACTGAAAAACAAGTGAACACGATGCGACAGACGAAAAGTGCGTGTTTTTGAAGATTCCGCCAGCATGTGGAAAAAAAGTTATATATGTCTCTAATAACTCATCCTAAAAGTGGCAACTCACCTCTTATACAATTGTTTACACTTCTTTTTGAGCGTGTGTGATAAGTGAAAATGAATTTTATCAAACTTAAGGTGGCACAAAGGTGACATGTGTGTGTTTTTATTTATCTCGTGCGCACGAGATACTGTGTCGTGGCCACGGGTTACTAAGTCGTGGCCACGAGATAGTTAAGTCGTGGGAACGAGATACTATGTTGTGGCCACGAGTTACTAAGTCGTGGCAACGAGGTAATTAAGTCGTTGGAGCGAGATAACTTAGTCGTGGCCACGAGTTACTAAGTCGTGGCCACGAGATAAATAAGTCGTTGGAACAAGTTACTATGTCGTGGCCACGAGAAAGTTTAGTCGTGGCCACGAGAAAGTTAAGTAGTGCGAACGAGATAAATAACCAATCAAATTACACTATTTATATGAATTTTCCTAACAAGGATGCCCCGTTAAAGTGCCATTTATACAAGTTATTGATTGGTCAAAGATTTAGCGTCACTATGACCCTGATTTCTGACCAAATTGCCTAAAAAATTATTAGGTGTCATCTACTGATCTTTTTAGGTTATATAAACTACGTCTTATTCTTTCTAAATCATTCATCAGACAAGGATTTTACATGAAGTGTCATGTTTATCTGACCTGTGACCTCAAACATCCTTATAAGGATATCTACTGTCCATGCGGCAATGTCCCTTCCAGGACTAAGTCCCTCTCAAGTTATGGTATACTAGTAAAAACAAAATTAACAGGCCTTTGTACGTACAAAATGACTAATTCTATCATGAATTGTCCCAACAAAGGGCTATAACTTAGTCAAAATTAATGTCTGATTATGGGCCATAAATGATTCTAAAGACATGTATTAAGTTCAAGTGAACACTTCAGTATTTTTTTCAAAGATTAATGATGCACGTAAATCTTTAAACAGAAATTTTTTTAAGTTTAAAAAAAAATCATGGTGTAATCTTATTTAATTATCTCGTCTGCAAGACTTAGATATCTCGTTCCCAAACGACTTAAACGACTTAGTAACTCGTGGCCGTGACATATTATCTCGTGGCTACGATTATAGTATCTCGTTCCCACGACTTAACTATCTCGTGGCCACGACTTAGTAACTCGTGGCCACGAAACAGTATCTCGTGCGCACGAGATAAATAAAAACACACACATGTCACCTTTGTGCCACCTTAAGTTTGATAAAATTCATTTAGTAACTCGTGGCCACGACTTAGTACAGTACAAACTTGATTTTTTTTTTTTTTTTTTTGTAAATTAAAATAAATATAATTGGCTTCACACAAACATTGTGCTTTAAAATACTTTACACTGTAAGTGGGCAGTATGAATATTCATGTATAGTGTTATTACAAAAATATAATATAGAAGTTATTTAAATAAAACATATTTAGTAAGAATTTTATAGATTTCAATAAATTTCAGTGATAAAAAATATATTACTGAAGCACAAATGTATGTGAATGTGGTGGTGTGTGCGGGATGTCTGATTATAATCAGACAAACATATGCCCAACATTTGTAATTGACTATGCACATGTCACAAAAAATAAACAACTTCCTTCTTTTTCCTTATTATAATGTATATTTTAATGTGTTACATACCTATTTGTCACTATTAGTGACTCTGAGACTTTATTAAGTTAAAAGGCCAATTAATAAGTTTTGCTTTTAATGTCCAAGTCATTAGATAAAGACCTTCGCATCGCAGTACCCTAGGCAGGTGCTTAACAACTGGATGACAGCATTATATGTTTTGATAAGGGAGTACACTATGACCACTATTGCATGAAACGTACACGTATATATTTCCATCCCAGCTCATCAACGTATCTTTAGGGGTAGGTGCAGCCCTTAAGCCAAAGCCTGAATCCGCCACTATATGTATAACTGCCCATTGAATAACTGTTTACGAGCATATTTTTTTTCTATTAGACTGTATACATATACATGTATAAAATTATATTACATAATCCTTACAACTTGTATTTATATTCTTTCCACTGCAATTTATGTATTAAGCGCTTGGTACGTATTAATAGCATTGTCGCCCTCTGTATTTTAATGTATAACCACGATGGCCCTAACGGTATTCCGTAATACATACATGTACGGAAAATTCCGATGATAGGCGAATCATGGAAAAAATCCGTTGATATCGATAACAGAGTTCTCGCCCCTTAACAGTTCACAAATCGCTAGACATTGTTTAAATTGTTTATCATAATGTAAGATGATCAAACATAATCCACAAAGCCTCAGACACCGAGCTTTATTAAGCATAAACACTGAATAATGGATATAAGCGAAAGCTAATAGTAATCAGGGAACAAAAAATAGTCAATTTTAAATGACTTCTACATAAAAGTAATACAAAAAAACTAAACCGTAAAAAGTTTGTATAGAGCATGAAGAAAGGTAGCTTATACATAAAGGTATAAGACGTTAACATTTTAGTATTCCAAATGGCTTGTTCCAGTTTAATAGTAATCACTCAATGAAAGAATTGGTCACTACGAAATGTTTGAATGAAATAATGAAAAATGGAATCCAGAATAATGCAACGTTTAAATATCATAAAGCAAGATAGAATCAATCATAATGTAAGTTCTAATGTCATGTAGCAAGATGGAATTAAGCATAATGCAAGTTCCAATGTCATCAAGCAAGATGGAATCAAGCATAATGC
Source organism: Ruditapes philippinarum (assembly GCF_026571515.1). Taxonomy (NCBI): domain Eukaryota; kingdom Metazoa; phylum Mollusca; class Bivalvia; order Venerida; family Veneridae; genus Ruditapes; species Ruditapes philippinarum. The sequence continues at coordinate 33,524 of NW_026856005.1, forward strand.
AAGTTCCAATGTCATCAAGCAAGATGGAATTAAGAATAATGCAAGTTTCAATGTCATCAAGCAAGATAGAATAGATGCATTAATTCTGTTCCATACATGTATGACACGATGACGTCACTATTAATGTGATGTCATGTTACGATAATATTGTAGCGTGTACAAAAGTAAATACTAGCAAGTATACTAAAGAGGGAGAGGTACATGTTTTAAATATTATTACTGTCTTTTTATGGATTAGTAATGCAATTTTATCAAGTATTATCGCATGGTTTGGAACATTTTCCTCATTTAGATCTATATCCTCATTATATCCTCGTAACTAACTCGTTTCATATATACAGTAGGTTCTACTAGATTCTATATAACGATTAACATACAGTATAGTAGAGCTATCTAAATCTAGGTTTAAATCAATCAATTCCTGTTTGTAGTTTTAAATCGTCTTCTTCGTTTTCTTACATAACTAGGTCCCGTTATCCGTAAAATGAAATATTTATTTTCATACCACTCGATGAAAATAAATTCTGTATAAATTTATAGAAAAACTTGAATATTTTTGTATTGTGGCATATTTCTACAAGTCACGTTAGTTATATGTGGTCTGGCTGAACGTTGACCACTATATTGTCCCCGACTCCCGTTAATAACTTGTGCTTTGTAAAACCGTAAAACGTTGATAATTTATTAGGACAGCGCAAAACTACAGTAGACAAAATCGAGTGAGACTAAATAAAGGATTGGAGCACCACACTAAATACCGTATTCCGGTATATACCGGACAAGGCGCTTGAATCGTAAAATGCCAAAATCTTGCTTTTTTACGCAACGGAATGAACTTTATTAGGTCTAATTCATCTTTTCACACTGATTTACGTCTGATAATGCATGAAAAATGTTAAAATCAGCGAAAAAAACGATATTTGTCTATTTTGTGATCATGATTTCTGCAAGCGTCTAGAGGTACTGCTCCAATCCTGTATTGAGCTAAATCCGACAAAATCAAACTGTTTCAAAATTATTTTGAACATTTTTAGGTCACTAGATCGACTAAAAATTCTGTGCAAATCTTAAACGTGGAAACTTGACGAGGTATGTCTGTACGAATTCAAACGAGGACTCGACAGATATTGAAAGGTAGAGTACAACTACCCGTACAGTTACTTATATTCCCTGTGTAAAATAATCAGTGAATTTATTCTTAATGATATTTTATTGTCTTTGAGAGTTGACTCAGGTGACTGACTTAGTATAAAAATATATACTTAGAAGTCATTAATGATTTACTTTCAATATCACTTTGATTCAATCCAAAGCTGTAGATGTGCAGTGATTTTTATCGTGCATGAGAAGCACGGCGATGCATTTTGAATACGTCCCGCAGGGCTATACTTGCATATAGTATTTAAGTCTGATTCGGTAATTACAGTAATGCAATTTTTTCTGTTTGTTTTTCTAAACGTGTTACGTGCGACTACGTGTCATTTAACAGTTCGATTATGAAACTACTTGAATCGTCATTTAAGAATTTGCAGTCAGTTATTCCAGTCACGCATATATAATAAACACGTGTCTGTTAAAGCCTGCGTCACATTACACTCCGATTAGGTTTACGATTGAGTACCGATGCCTGAACGGGCTGAAATTGCCAATTTTTTTAAAGGTCTTCGGCCGGTGACTCTCCGGTGTCAAGTGACCGGTGGGGCACCGTACGGGTATTCGGTAAATTTTAGTGCAGAGTTATTTTCTTCCGGCATCCGGTACATCGCCAGCGCAACGAAGCAGACACGGTAAAATACCCTCCGATACCCGGCCGGACACATTTTTTTATCGGTTACATACCGGTTAGTATTTGTACCTCCTGGGCGCCAAATATTCCTCCAGTTTCCTAGCGGTATCTGAGCGGTCACCGAAGGCGTCTCGGCAGGTTACTGACCGGGACCCGGATGGACGCAGTACGTCGCACGTATGGTCCTAAAATGTCCGTAAGGATAGCGTTTGGGTTATTAAACAGACCTTACGGCAGGTAAAGCCTTTGACCCGTGTTCAATTCTCGGACGACGGTGAAGGTCACTTTCGTTGTACAGATGTCATCAGTACCTTGCGAAAGTGAAATATTGTTACTGTTTTACTGCTTGACAGACTGTCCAGGAACGATGCGGTGGCTGAACTGTGCTCTGGTATGTATATTCAAGTTGGCTTACTGCCAAAGTCCTCAGGGTAAATCATAAATAACACCATCATTCTCTCATTAGCCAGCGTGAAGAGCTGAATCGGTTAAATGGCTAGACTTGTAATCAGTACATTGTGGGTTCGATTCCCGGGATAACCAACTGAAATTACTAGGAATCTTTAAGACGAGACTTTAAAGCGAGATCCCCTGTATGAGTGCTTAAACACTTGGATAGGTAAAAAAGGAGTAGATTGTTTGTGGTCCTGCTTGGCTTTTGAACGTTGGTCATCCTGTGTTGCTAGATAGTGTCGGGGTTGCGTTCATTGAACGCCGCCTTCCTTGTTGATCTTGTTTTTCATATTTTTCTGAAATTAGGGCATTTTGCTATCTGTATCTTGCGCTGTCCTCCAACATCTAGAACGACTAATACTCTTCTGGAGGACTTGCCTATATGGGCAACCGATGGCGAGTATTTAGAAACTCAATTACACACACATATTCTCTCAGTTTTCACACACGTTCAGGGAGGTTTATAAAAGTTTTCAAGTTTCATTTACAATATTTTATTGAAAACTTTGATTTCAGAGTGTAATATACCTTCCAAAACAGAAAGCAAAGAAGGGGTGGGGAAGAAATCAGAGGAGAAGAAGGCAAGGAAAAATGCCAACAAAAGAGGGGGTGTGAATAACAGCCGAAAAATGGGATAGCATGCCATACGAATACCGTCCGACAGCCGACCAGATATCGCACGTATACTTTACCGTCACCGTACGATTGTTGCAAACAGGCCAGTAACGGTGGGTAACTGGACATTTATCGTAGGGTAGTCTGCCGGGTACCTTTAGAATATCGACCGGTGTCCAAAAAGAAGACGCCAAGGGTTTTCACCGGCTGGCCGGGCAAGTACCCTTCGAAAACCGTCCGAGTACCCTTCGGAAACCGTCCGAATACCTAACTGACCACAGAGGGAAAATGACCACCCACTTCTTCCCGGACATGATTGAAATGTTTCTCTCCGATCTCGAATTATCAACGGTGTCCCATCGATCCCTCTATATCGGCCGGTCCCCGCTTGTAATTTGACGTAGGCATAATATAATGCATGTTTTCCTTTCCGTTACTATGTAACTCTAATAGTCTCAAATGGTATTCGGTGTATTAACAATAATCTAAAGTTCACCTGTAATTTTTGTCAATAAATATAAAGTTGAAATGGTATGTATAATGTGTATGAAATAGTTTGTAGACTAATATTATATTTTCAAGGTTTAAACGACTATCTACAAACAAACGATATTTGTATTGATACTGATAATTAAAGTAACAATCAAATTGTCGCGGTTGATACGATAAGTGGTGTTTTGTGTTTACTGGAATATCTGCCTTTGCAAAAAAAGTATATTTGGTAAATACATGTACACAAGTAAGAGTAGGAACACAAGATAACCATCCTGTATGCAACTGTTTGTATGAAGCCGCAAACGATATTGATATACATGTATATTTTGTTTACAATAAAGCGTATTATAGACGCTAACTGTATTAACAGTTGTTGTCAGTAGAAACCAACCAAGGTATGTATCAAAATCATCCAGGCTTGACGATAATGCAAGGTTCTGATGATAATAATACAATGAAAAATGTAAGTATGAAGTATTTTCATTGGTTTGAGATTTTCACATGACCAATGAGATACTCAATTTGCTACACAAAAAACTTTCATTACGATAAAGAAACTGACATATCGGAAAAAGGTCCGTTAAAGTTTGCTTTGATGATTTGATTCAACATTTAAAGCGCAATACAAAATGTTATTCATTCATTTCGAATAATCTGCCGTTCAGTTAAACCCAGCGCTCACATTTCTGTTGTTCCTCACTTACGGAGACTTCGAGATTACATGTCTACTTATTACTTGAAATCATTGAAATGACAACTTTATTTCCTTTAAAGGTAATCATTTCCCTTAACATTTGGTACCAAGATTTGTATTTGGTAAAAAAGATGTTTGAGTTATGGAGCTCACATTTGAATTAGCTCTGAAAAATGAGTGGCGAGTGGCATACCTTCTCTTGATCTTAATGTAAATATATATATTATTATTTTATTCTCTTTTTTTTTTAGAGGGGATGGGGTGTAGCGACCAATTACACCTTCGAAACCCTGATTTTTTTTTTAAATCATACGATGTAAGCCGATTGTGAACAGGCCTTTTTTTTCAATTTCAACTTATTGACAGCAACACAGTTACATTATTTTGACCTTAATCAAATTCAGGATTAAGGCAATAAAAGGGCAACTTATAAAAGATCCAATCCCGCTTCTAATAGAAAACCCCATGTTGCCTCTACTATAATCATACTACCATTTGTACCATTTATTTATTTTTGATATCAAAATTTTCGCTCATCTAGGTTTTCATTTGCCAATAGTTTAACGAAAACATTATATTTATTCCTTGACAAAAATGTTACCAGTACTGCGTAAAATTTATTTGTCAAACGAAAAAAATATACATAATCGTATTTGTTCATTTTCAGGATGAAATAATAACTCTTTTACGACATTTTAAATCTAACTATGTATATAGATAACCAATAAATACGTTTAAGGGTAAAATTTATTAATATTAAAGACATATGAATAAATAACATAAAACATGCATATGAAATAACTCTTATCTGCACTGTGGCCTTTGCAACTTGCAAAGATGCAAATAGTGGTATGTCATCATTGATGATATGTCACCATTTATTGATTGTATGACATCTCTGGTGATATGGTACCATTTATTAATCTATGATATTATTAATGGTATGGGACCATTTATTGATTTATGATATCATTGATGGTATGGGGCCATTTATTGATTTATGATATCATTGCTGGTATGGCACCATTTATTAATTTATGATATCATTGATGGTATGGCACCATTTATTGTTTATGATATCATTGATGGTATGGTAACATTCATTGATTTATGATATCATTGATGGTATGGGACCATTTATTGATAACTGATATCATTGATGGTATGGCACCATTTATTGATTTATGATATCATTCATGGTATGGGACCATTTATTGATTTATGATATCATTGATGGTATGGGACCATTTATTGATTTATGATATCATTGATGGTATGGGACCATTTATTGATTTATGATATCATTGATGGTATGGGACCATTTATTGATTTATGATATTATTGATGGTATTGGACCATTTATTGATTTATGATATCATTGATGGTATGGGACCATTTATTGATTGATGATATCATTGATGATATGGTAACATGTATTGATTTATGATATCATTGATGGTATTGGACCATTTATTGATTTATGATATCATTGATGGTAGGGGACCATTTATTGTTTTATGATATCATTGATTGTATTGGACCATTTATTGATTTATAATATCATTGATGGCATGGGACCATTTATTGATTTATGATATCATTGATGTATAGTACCATTTATTGATTTATGATAGCATTGTTGGTATGTGACCATTTATTGATTTATGATATCATTGTTGGTATGGTAACATTCATTGGTTTATGATATCATTGTTGATATGGGACCATTTATTGTTTTATGATATCATTGATGGTATGGGACTATTTATTGATTGATGATATCATTGATGGTATGGCACCATTTATTGTTTTATGATATCATTGATGGTATGGTAACATTCATTGATTTATGATATCATTGTTGGAATGGTAACATTCATTGGTTTATGATATCATTGTTGGTATGGCACCATTTATTGTTTTATGATATCATTGATGGTATGGTAACATTCTTGATTATGATATCATTGTTGTATGGGACATTTATTGTTTTATGATATCATTGATGGAATGGGACTATTTATTGATTGATGATATGCATTGATGGTATGGCACCATTTATTTTTTATGATATCATTGATGGTATGGTAACATTCATTGATTTATGATATCATTGTTGGAATGGTAACATTCATTGGTTTATGATATCATTGATGGTATGGCACCATTTATTGTTTTATGATATCATTGATGGTATGGTAACATTCAATGATTTATGCTAGCCTATCATTGAAATTATAACACCAGTCATTGATGGATGGCACAATTGATGATATGGAACCATTTATTGATGGTATGGTAAAATGAGCAAGAGGCAATGGATGAATTTACAATGGCGACAAAAATATTGGTAAAAGTGGTAAAATACTGTTGATAATACGATGTTAATGTTGAAATAATTAACGCTATGACGACATGAGTAAATGACAAAAGACTGTCATCAATAATAGTTATCACAGATAATTTTACCTAAACACAATCAACTAAATTAATATCTAAAAACATGTTATTAGAAAAAATATTTATAAGCAAGAACACAAATGTAAAACGCATTATAAAAGGAAATTATATCATGTAAAAAAATATCAAAAAAAATCGAAATTGAACATAGATTTACATTCTATATTTCTAATAAAATGAACTGTTCATAATCACTATTATTAATTATAAACGTTTTGCACAATCTAATACTATCGTTCTATGAATACAAAAAAATATTCACCGAACCTTTTTGTAACCAATAATCAATAGTATTTAAAATATATTTTTCTATTTAAAACCCCAACATTGTTTACGTTCGTAAACATCTACATTGTTTATGAATAAGCAAAAACCGGTTTACAATAATAATTACGCGACTACATTCATAAACCACCTGTCATTTGAATGAAAATTATATAGTTATTCTTATTTTTTATAAAGCAAATACCTTCAATCTTTTAAATCAAATATTCAACTTGAATCAATATTTTTGACTATAGAATTGAAAAAAATTTAAGATCTTTTGTAACAGATATTGTATAATTTCAAAACTAAAACTGTATTGTCACATTGTTTTACAAAAGATATTTTTATAAATTTTATTGCGAGGGGGTCTTTTTTTTCTTTTCTGTAAACTGTACGTGTATAAAAGGTGCATAATCGTCATAACATTTTAATAAAACGTTAAACCAGCATATTTTATCAATTGATTTTATATTTATGCATGTTTTTACAATTCTTTGATGAAACATTTTCAATTATGAATATTCTTGTTATAAAACTGTCGTATGAACCAAGTGTTTATATCAAATGAAAAAAATATGAATTCACTTCAGTTTTTTTTCTGTATTAGTACTATGTAGTTACTGTGACCGTCTTTAATGCATACAATAGAATATATATATTGTTATTAATATAAATTCATAGAAATGTGACATAAAAATATAAGAAGTTTATAACAATGAGAGTTAGGCTGCACATAACACATTTTACAGATTATATTTTGTTTCATTTAAAGTGAAAAATCTTAATTTTTGTACTAAAAAAGATCAAGCAATCATTTACAGGTAAAACATAGGAAGGAAAAATTTTGAACATATATGGCTAGCAATACCATAAAGTATCAGTGCAAAAAAGAAAAGAAAAAAAAGAAAGAAAAGAAATCCACAAAAAAAATAAAAAAAATTGGCAAACAAACCTAAGCACAAAAATGCACGAAAAGATGAAAAATATCTAAAGGATATAACATCATCTTTTTTCAAAATCTTATGAATAAGGCCAATTTTATTATTTGACAGCTTATACCGTTCAGAGATGCATACATTAAATTGATGTTTAATGAATTGGAAACATATCCAACAGCCATGTTTATGTTAATTCATGAACGGTCGCAGTTCGGTGTACACAAAATGGTTAGATCTTGAAACTTAATCAATGCACCACGACCATTGATTACATTTATTGTTGTTATACATGTAATTATTATTTTTTGCATTCAGCTTTCCAGATATTTCTAATCATATCTGGTGTCATTGAATGTGCAGTGAATAATTTATTTCCTTTATATAGACATGCGTCTAATTTTGGTCTTTCAATATGAAAACCAGGTTTGTGTAACACGCTTCCCCCTATCAAACGTAAACAAAGAGAAACGTATATATCCTCGATGGGTGAAAAAATGGTTACAGTACATGAAATATTATAAATTTTCTTTACAACGTTCATACTTGTTGCATACGCTGTACCGGAAAAAATCCTGGATATTGTTTTTCTTTGTAGGAGCGTTCTGATGCGTACCATTTTGATTTTGAATTTCTGATTGGTCTTGCACTTTTAGAGCAGGATCCCGTGATTTTGTTTTGTAAGTCTTGAGCACTTGAGTTAAGATAAGCCAAAAGATTTGGAATGTTGATGTACATGTCGTCATCTGCTTTGAGAACAAATCTGGCATGGGGCACATTGTTGCTGCATATTTGAACCCCATCACCGTCTTATATGTCAGATTCATATACACGTCAACGAAATCTTCTTGTATGATATCATGATACGAGTTTGCTTCCTTTGTTAAAGAACTTTGATCCTTTTTCGCTTTTTTTTGACCCCTAAAAAACTAACGGACGTTTGCCGGGTTGGGTTTTTGGGAATGTTTGCCCAAGATTTTTCGAAAGATCCGTGCTTTGGGCATTTTTTGGCTTTAGTTTTAAACCCTTTTTAAAAAATCAATAAATTTTATTTGAATTTTTTTTCCCTTTCGATCAATTTGTTGTTTGGGTCCCAAAATCTAAAAAATGAGGAAAACAGTTTTCGCACCCTTTCTTTTAAATCTTTTTTTTTTGTGTTATTTCGCTGATACGGGTTCCCTTTTGGATATTTTTGTTTTTTTGAAATTAACATTTTTTGTTTTTCGCAGCGCATTAAATTTTTGTTTGAAAAAACTTTTTATCGAGGTTTGAAAACCCTTTTTTAAATAGTTTAAATTGAATAAGGAATATACACAAAATAAAAACGTTTTATATTATAAAAAAGGGAAAAGGGCCATTTTTCCCGACCATAATGGAAAACTCCCCCAGATTTAACCAAAAAGGTTATCAAAAAAAGTTTTCCCTTTTTTAAAACCTTTTTATTCAAAAATTTCCCTTTTTTTTATGTTTAATATCGTTTAAATGATTTTTTTTCCCAATTTTCCCAAATAAAAAATGGTTTTGGGTGGTAAATTTGGTAAAAATTTCATTTTCACGACTTTTCTAAATCTTCCTCCGAAACATTGAAAAAATTACCCTTTAGTAAATTTAAAAAGAATTTCTCATTTGTACGTTTTTTAAACGTCCCGACAAAAATCCCCGGGTTAAATTGGTAAATTTTAAATTAAAATTTTTCAGCTAATTTTTTTGGTTGTATTTTTTTTTTCATATTTTTTTTAAGAATGATAAAAACCAGAAAAAGGTTAGAAAAATAGCATGAAAATTTTTTTTTTTAAATTTTAATGTTTCCCTTTTTATAATTGAGTTAAAATCAGCATAATGCTAAATACCCCCTTTAATAATTTGTACAAAATCTTTTGAAATTTGTATGAGTATAAATTAGTCTTGAAAAAAAAACTATATACGCAGTTGCTTTTACATTTTTCCCACCGTTGTGGGTTCCCCGAGCCGGGGGGCGTCCCCGGGGTTTTTTTATGTAAAAAAAACATCGGTAACTAAGGAAGTCGAACGTGGGTGTTCTACCGGAACCCCTTTTGTCCCTTAAATAACGCCCCCGGAGGGACACGGCTGTTTCCCCCCAGAAAAGCTTGGAAATCGTATCTCTTTGGTGTGACGTGCCCCAATCAAGAAAAAAATTAAAAACAATTACTTTTGTTATTGTATGGACATAATAATGAGCTATACTGACTATTTTGACATAAAGTATCTTTCCCTACGATCCATTTGATCTAATGGGACATTTTAAAAGAATAAAATGTTGTATATTTATGCCCAACAAACTCTTAAATACTAAAATCATGAAATGTTGTAGTTAAAGAATAAAATATAATTTCTATGTTTGGAGAGATATATATAGCTGCTTGTTTGTTTAAATACAATTCTATGTGCCGAAAAAGACCTTAAATATGTGTTTTTCCTCCAGTACAATTAATTTGTTTTGTAAGTCTTTTCTAAATACATGTATAAGGGTTTTTGTTAATTTTTTAATCGACAGCTTGTACTTCGTATTTTTCCGTTAGAGTATCGGATTGATCACAATGACGCTTTATATTTTACTTGTCACGGAAAGAGACGGATGTTGCCGAAAATTTACGAGTTTATGTGCTGAATAACTTTTTTTTTAAAAAAAAATGCGCATTATCGGGACAAATTGATTTTTATAAAATGCATTAGGGGCTGTCAAAATAAAACGTTTAAAAATTTTGGGATTTAAGAAATTAAATACTGTAAAATTACTCTTCTCACCAAAATGCTTATTTTTCTCCAACTATAAAAATGGGGATTAAAAGTACGGGGGATCGCCATTATATTAATTTCATAGATTGATGGGATCATAATACAGGGGAAATTTTAAAAACTTTAGGGAGCAGACATGAAAAAAAAAACCCTTAGGAAAGGAAAATTCCTGACTGTCTAACAATAGCACGCGTAGGGAAATTCAACTGCCTCGTCTGCATTTACTTTTCACATGCGTAAAATTGGTTGAATTATAACTTCGTCTTAAAAAATAATAAAAGCATGTTCAAATAAAAAGTTAAATTTTTTAATTTTTATTAAAAGAGTCATGGTATAATGTATATACATGTCGGGGGTAAAAGACACATGGTAGTACATGTATTTAGTTACACGTCGGTCTGTGGGGTAAGAGCAAAAATATCATCCAAAAGAAATATGTTATCAAAGACTACATTAAATACTTTAATTCAAATACATATGTTTTTTTATCTGATTACCCCGATCAGATGTTATAATGATCTTATATTTTTCAGCTACATGTAACTGTAACAAAATTGAATCAACAGTAGTTTCGTTTCTAATCTTTTATTCTTCGAGAAAATTTTGATATCTACCAGTCCAAAAAAACCCAACATCATACAATGAGCCGTGTTTCATTCAGAAATAAATAAAAAAAAACACTCCGATTTATACGGGTTATTTACAGTGAAATCTGATCATTTCTAGAATATTCTTCATCAGTTTTCTCTATTTTTTGACAATGTGAAAACTATGATATATCCTATATTTGACTTGTGTTTTAGATTTATCTACCACACATTTGGCGTTTTCTCAGAAGAAATTTGTTAAATAATCCTTTCAGTGCGAATTGCCATCGTCTGGTTGTTCGAATTTCACAGATTTTTCTCCTGCAATTACTTCCGCTGCTAACGGATGTTTAATTTTTTACTATTCAACCAACATGACCAAAAAAGGTTGAAGAAGCGAGGAACTTTAGATTACAAACAACTTAATCTTTCTGGTGCTAATAGTCACTCTGGTGATGTCCAACAACTTAGTGAACTTCGAAATATTTAGAGACTGAATTGAAAAAAACAAAACGATGGAGATCATTTTTGTTTTTTAGAAAAATGTACCACTTGATCAAATTTTTACTGTTCAAAAAGTCTTTTACCTATGTAACATAATACTTTATTTGGTTGTATCGTACACTTGCATTAATTCGACAGCAAGGGCCGATAGGAAATTGTAATTATGATTCCAACCAATACAATTACAAAAGTGGATAATAATAATAATATAACGTGTCAGTTTCAGATTGCTTAGTTTACAAATTATATGATCTCCCTTGGACACAAAAACTAAACATAAAGAAATATATGGTACATCTTAACAAACGAAAACAGTACGGCTTCATTGACAATAAAGACCACATTGGCAACATTTCGTAACACCAGGCTACATATTTTTGCCTGGTACAAATTCTTAAATTTACTGTTACCCTATCATCGTTACATGTTTACAATTTTATCTATCATTATTTTTGCATTATTTTTGTATTTCATAATATAAAAGTGGCTTAAGCCTCTATAACTCACACGGAGACCCTTGGTTCGAGCCCAAAACTACGGTTTTTGCTTCCACACCATCAGAATGTCTTGCGGGGCGGGAAATAAGGCATCTTCTGACAAAATAATGCAAATGGTTATACAACCAGGAAATCATATGCAGACCATGTAGGTTTCAGAAGAACCAGTGTCAAAAGTGAACCCAAATAATATCTCTGCTCATTCAAGATGGCCGCCATTTTAGTCAGCACAACTAATTCGACATTGATTTATATACGCTCATTGTATAATTGTCTACACAATATGGTTTAAAAATTTACCTGTTCATGTTACCCTTCATGTACATATAGAAGCTATACAAACAATAACTGCCTAGGTTTATAGATACTATCTCTTCAAACATGTAATAGGATAGCTCTTTACGCCATTTGATATGTTCACAGTGGCCTTAAAATGTAGTCCATTTTAGCAAATGAAATACATCTTCTAAATTAAATATGTGACTTGAAATTGTAAATTTTGTCTCTATAAATGCAACAATAGTAAAATGTATTGACTTAGTGTAACACCTTTAGGTGAATCAAGTTATTCTCTGTTTAATGACTGACCAGGTTCTGCCTATTATGTTTAACAAGTCAAATTTCAGTGGGTTCTATTCATGTTCGAAATAAAAAACGCTGAGACACTTGATACTTGACCTTTATGGGGGTTGATTTTAATGAAAAGAAACTATTTGTCTAACGATAGCGTGTTGCATTTAAATTTCACATAAAATACCTTCAGGTAATGTCATGTACATGTATATTTCTCCTTTGTCTAGCCATTTCTTTATTCTATTTATCGCATGGTTAGGAATTACTTTTTATATGTTCTTACTAACCCATTATATTCAGTACAATTAAAATGAGGATTTGAAAACTGTATTTATAGCGAGCTCGACGAGCTGGCCCGAAGGGCCTGCTCGCAAAGAGAGCTTTACGGTAACGCGAGTACCTTCTAAGTGATGGTTTTGAAAACTTTCGTCCGAGTTACCGAATTGGACACATCGCAACCTTTTGAATTTAAAGATAAAGATAAAAACTGCGGAATTCTGACTGAAAACGGATGTGTAGACTAGTCATCCGCGCACGTCTATGGGAACCATAATTAGACAGGGAACCAGAATAACGGAAGCTGTGTATAAAAAATAATATGAAATAAGGCAAAGCCTATGAACGGGGAAGTCGGTAAAAAAATCCTTTCATTTTTCTGTTTTAAAGGTGTCATTCGGTATTATATATACCCACTTCCGTTTTCACTCGGAACACTCGACGATTATTATTAATCCGAAAAGTTGAGAATTTGTTCCGTTATCGGAATAACACCGCCTTTTTATCATTGAGCTTACATTGTAAATGGCGCGGCGCCTAAAACTAGAACTGACACTGAAAAAAATTTCATTGATAGGTATAGAATTCTATATTTTTTTAGTTGTTTTTTATTTGAATTTTCTTTTAAATATACACGTGTAGTCTATAGCCGGGCAAGCCAAAACCCAGACCCGTTTCGCGGGCCCGGTCTTTGACTTCCCCGTAAAAATTGAAGGCGCCATTTTGTTTGAAAAATCTGATAAATAAAAACAATTTTTTGTCGAATTTTGTTGTGAAAATTATCTAGAATGAAAGAAAATGGACTAACTCAGAGAATGAATCCGGACACCAATATCTTTTATTCAGTCATTAACGCGGTACAGACGTTTAAAGTATTGTTTACGTGACGTCACAATGTAGCGCCAATCAGCACGTGCAAAACAATCAAGTACGCTATTTCAATGTCGCAAACGGTTTAAGTTTTACATTATTTTCAGTTTTAATAATCTTTATTTCGCATGAAAAATTATAGAGTGAACTAAAATAAAAAACAAAGTAACAAACAAAGTTTTATTCACGTTTTCAAAATTCGTTATTAATTTAACGACAGGGGCGGAGCCATATTTACCACAGTACGTATGACGTCACACGCACTAGTAGCTGCACTTGAAATTTTAAAAATGAGCGATTATTACATACTATTTCACGTTAAAAGTACATCGAGCTCGCTTTGAGGCTTTGCCTTTTTCATATTATATAACAGTGCTTTTTTTCCATTGATTCAGATAGGGAAAAACAAAACTGATATATTACAGTTGGATTATTTTACTACTGTTATATATATATCAAGTAGTTATGTTTACAGAGGTTGGAATGGGACGAGTGTTTCACATAGATTAATAGCGAGCTCGACGAGCTGGCCCGAAGGGTTTGCTCGCAAAGCGAGCTTTACGGTAACGCGAGTACCTGCTAAGTGATGGTTTTGAAAACTTTCGTCCAAAGTACCGAATTGGACACATCGCAACCTTTCGAATTTAAAGATAACGATAAAAACTGAGGAATTCTGACTGAAAACGGATGTGTAGACTGGTAACCCGCGCACGTCTATGGGAACCATAATTGGACAGGGAACCAGAATAACGGAAGCTGTGCATAAAAATGAAAATCGAAGGCGCCATTTTGTTTGAAATCTGATAAAATAAAAACAATTTTTTGTCGAATTTTATTGTTGTGAAAACTATCTAGAATGAAGAAAATGGTCTAACTAAGAAAATGAATCCGAACACCAATATTCTTTTATTCAGTCGTTAACGCTGTACAGACGTTTAAAGTATTGTTTACGTACGTCACAAAGTAGCGCCAACAGCACGTGCAAAACAAACAAATCAAGTACGCTATTTTAATGTCGCAAACGTTTTAAGTTTTACATTTATTTCACTTTAAATAATCTTTATTTCGCTTGAAAAAAATTATAGAGTGAAATAAAATAAACAAAGTTTTATCAACGTTTCAAAACTCGTTAGTCATTTTCACGACAGGGGCGGAGCCATATTTAACACAGTACGTGTGACGTCACACGCACTCGTTAACTGCATTTGAAATAAAAATGAGCGATTATTTTATACTATTTCACGTAAAAAGTACATCGAGCTCGCTTTGAGGCTTTGCCTTTTTCATATTAGCGAGCTCGACGAGCCGGCCCGAAGGGCCTGCTCGCAAAGCGAGCTTTACGGTAACGCGAGTACCTGCTAAGTGATGGTTTTGAAAAACTTTCGTCCAATAGAGTACGAAATTGGACACATCGCAACCTTTCGAATTTAAAGATAACGATAAAAACTGAGGAATTCTGACTGAAAACGGATGTGTAGACTGGTCACCCGCGCACGTCTATGGAACCATAATTGGACAGGGAACCAGAATAACGGAAGCTGTGTTAAAAAATGAAAATCGAAGGCGCCATTTTGTTTTGAAATCGGATAAATAAAAACAATTTTTTGTCGAATTTTGTTGTGAAAACTATCTAGAATGAAAGAAAATGGTCTAACTAAGAATGAATCCGAACATCAATTTCTTTTATTCAGTCGTTAACGCTGTACAGACGTTTAAAGTATTGTTTACGTGACGTCACAATGTAGCGCCAAACAGCACGTGCAAAACAAACAAATCAAGTACGCTATTTTAATGTCGCAAACGTTTTAAGTTTTACATTTATTTCACTTTAAATAATCTTTATTTCGCTTGAAAAATTATAGAGTGAAATAAAATAAACAAAGTTTTATCAACGTTTTCAAAACTCGTTATTCATTTCACGACAGGGGCGGAGCCATATTTAACAGAGTACGTGTGACGTCACACGCACTCGTTACTGCATTTGAAATAAAATTGAGCGATTATTTGAATTTATTTCATACTATTTCACGTAAAAAGTACATCGAGCTCGCTTTGAGGCTTTGCCTTTTTATATATTCAGCTGGCATGGGCTCATTTTTTAGAGTTTACATTTGAATCAAAAGGGAAAGGGCACAATATAGCAATTATAGACGCTGCGTGCACGTGGCGTCTAACAGAAATGCATCCGTCTATTTAGCAATGAGGAAAATTTTAGTCTTGATTTTGTGTATTATTATTATTTATTTTTTTAACAATTCAAATTTTTTAATAAAAATAGCTTTTCTGATGTACAACATGTCACCGAGCTTTAAGGAATTAAAATAAACGTTTAACTGAAGTGATGGTGCCATAATTTAATATCACATTCTTTTTATCATTATTTCATTTTATTTACATAATGAATAACGTGTTAATGAACCAGTCTATATTCTAATGACGGGAACCAAATTCATACAGGGAACAAGGGGTATGACTAAAATACGCAACGGAGATTTTTGGCGCAACGGGCGCAACTGAAATATTTTTTGCAAGTCAAAACAGTCAAAACGTGTGCTTATACGTAAAATAATTGATATTTAAGTAATAAAACAGGCTGAGTGTAAAAAATTAATTTGTATTAAAATGTATCACAAATATTTGCGATAGGTTATTTTGAAGCATTCTGTGACGACTGTTCTCTTTTGCCTAGATATTTTATTATATTTAGGCAAATATGAAATCTTGTGTTTAATCAAGTAGTTTAATCTTTTATAAAGAAGTAAACATTACGTAAATAAGAATTGATTGTGTTTAACAATTTATTCATAACTATTATTTGAAATTACAGATATAAATTTTGCTATTTGTAAAAAAACAGAACAGTTCGTCCTCAAAATCGTTCGATCATAATACAATTCGCATCAATATCTAAATGGACATATTTCCGGTCCAACGGAGATATTTTTTCTTTACACTGTCTTTGTCTTGAATTTATTTTAAGTAAACCAATCATTTCATTTGTACTTCTTATTAAATTTATTTTGCTTCGACCAGACCTTTCAATCTTTGTCGCGACAACGAGCACATAACAAGAACATGGAGACTAATTTGATTAGTGCTTCGGATATTCCACTGTAATAGAGAACAATTGTCAAGACTGACTTTGGGATCATCTGTGACTGTTCACTTCATTTAGCGGCGTCTTTGATGTGCAGCATCAATATTTAACTTGTTTTTTTTATTTGTTTTTTTTTTTATCTTTGTTTCAAAAATATGAAATTGCGATAATGAAACTTGTTAGTTACGGGGATATATCTCACTGGCTTGGGTGACATCTCTTTATGTGCTGCAAAAAAATCGCATCGGACTAACGGTGTGGACATTTTTTTAGCAGAAACATCCCTAAATGTCGCCCCAGCCAGTGTAAGATTCATGTAAGGAACTCATTTCATATACTTTGGAAATAATCTATTTCATAGTAAAAACCAAAACAAAGTATCTACTCTTTTCACATTTATTCGTTAATTTATATATAGACCAAAATCACATCAGTGTTTCTGTCGAAAAGTGAAAACATAAACATTGACTTTGACACTACCTATTATTCATAATCGCTTTTACATATTTGATACATGTATATATTTTTACAAGCGATTTGAACTTTAATGATTGAATATAAAAAGTCGGACCTAATCGTTCGATTTCTATTGCTTTTTGCGTTATCATCCGAAGCAATTATACTACGCATGAGGATTTTTAAAAGTCCACCTTAATCCTTTTTAATAATTTTTTATCCCCCTCATGCCGAGTGCTTGTATCACCATATGAATAAAGATATCCTTTAACCCTGCTTAGCATAAGCATGTGAGTGAATTTTTTTCAATTCATTCAAATTTATAAAAGTGACTGAGTATAATATCGGAGGCACTAAATGAGTTCATGATTGATTGAACGACTTGGTGGTCATCATTTTAATTTTGTTTAAATTGCGTGTAATGTAATGGTCAAGTAGCAAGTTTACTGGAGTGCTTAAACTATTTTGGCATTCATTGCCTACATCAGGCATAATTTTAGTGACAATTTCAGCCAAATTACAGGTTGTTTTTCATGGACTCGCGCGTCATATGCCATGAAATAGTCTTTTGAGCGTAGTGCAAGTGTTATGTATGCGGAATGCACGGATACTTGAGCTGCTATATTAAATTATGTCAGGTATGTATATATCTATAAAATTGATTTGTTTTCATTAATATTTTACATGCAGACGATATCTATTAGTAATGATGGATTAAAACCTAACGTAGATGAAATGGTACATGTACTTAAATAAGGTGTCAGCCTCTCAATCCAAGGATATTTGATTCGAGACAAACTCGGCCACGACCTAGCACATCAGGACCCGGTTGTTCAAAACATTGGTTAGTGTTAACCAGTGGTTAAATTCATTATCCACTGGTTAAATTTTGTCTGTTGGATAAATTCTGTTGCTCAAAACTTATCCAATGGATAAAATGTGTTATCCAGTGGTTAACTTTAACCAGTCCTATGACCACCGGATAATGCTTTGAGCATAATAGTTTTGAGCAGCAGAATTTATCCAACAGACAAAATTTAACCAGCGGATAATGAATTTAAACACTGGTTAACACTAACCAATGTTTTGAACAACCGGATTTAGATAATGCCCTTAACCAGTGGTTAGTCAAAAAATGAAACTCAACATGACTCCCCAGTTTCATCGTCAAGGTTGTTATTTTAACGTTCATTCGCAGTTTTCTCCACGAGAGTGCAAAACCAAAAAAATAACGACATATTTAACTTTTTCGCATCTTTGTGTTTGCACACTTTCGTGGCGAAAAAATGAAACTCAACATGACTCCCCAGTTTCATCGTCAAGGTTGTTATTTTAACGTTCATTCGCAGTTTTCTCCACGAGAGTGCAAAAACTAAAAGTCACGACATATTTAACTTTTTCGCATCTTTGTGTTTGCGCACTTTCGTGGCGAAAAAAAAATGAAACTCAACATGACTCCCCAGTTACATCGTCAAGGTTGTTATTTTAACGTTCATTCGCAGTTTTCTCCACGAGAGTGCAAAAACTTAAAGTCACAACATATTTAACTTTTTCGCATCTTTGTGTTTGCGCACTTTCGTGGCGAAAAAATGAAACTCAACATGACGTTAATCATCCACGTAGAAAAAATGGTGTAAGGCATTTCCAATTTTATTTAAGTTACAGAATGAAATATCATGCAAAGCTTTGGAGGCAATTTTTATCATTATGGAATCAAATAAACTAAGATTAACTTAAACTTAGAACTATTTAAATAGCCTAAACAAGGGGTATTATTATCTATGTAATACTATTTATTCATTCCAGATCTCGGTAACCATTCAAGACGCAAATGGTTCTCATGGAGGGTTTTGATTGGCTTATTTCTACTAGGCGTATGTTTACTTGCAATTAGATCATTTTTTAGAGTGAGTATGGGTTTTATAAATATTTCAAACTTTTTAATAAAACGCCTTTTTACTTCAATCCATACCATTTTGCTTCAGCTTAAACCTTTTTAAGTCAGTTTACATTTGTTTTACTTCCAACTTGAAACTCACATCTTTTACTTCAAACTGACACCATTTTACTTTAAACTCACATCTTTTACTTCAAACTTATACCATATCTATCGCCGTATATAGCTATAATCGAATACAGCTCACCGTAAGCAGTACTGTGTACTACAAGATGCCGTATAGTGCCGTATATGGTTCACACCAAACAATTTAAAAGATGCGGCATATCGCCGAATATTTAGTATAGCTAACACCGGGATAAAGATTATATTAACACCACTATCACTACCATCCCCACTATTACTACTACATGTTCTTCTTCTGCTAACGCTAATAACAATAAAAGATCAATATTAAACATATAAGCCTCTGTAATAGCAACCAACTATACTACATTTATACGTTTAGACAAAATACTTTTCTCGAAAGTGGATATTGATACATGTAGCAACGTAAACGGCTACGTTGTCAGCTACTGAAAACAGCTCATCATAAGCTGTATACGTTTTCAATTAGCGTAAAAAGATTACATACGGCGTAATCTGTAAACGACGTATTACTGCACAAACAATATGAACAGCATGTCAATGAATCAATAAATTTATTCATTCATTCATTCATTTATTCAAAAATCATTTACTTAATTAATTTCAGTTATACATTCACTCATTCATTCGTCCATCAACCAACACTTCCTTACTTTCTTCCTTCGTTCCTCTATTCTTTCCTTCCTTCTGTCCTTCCTTCCTAATTTCAGTTAATCATTCATGGATGCATGATTTATTAATTCATTTTTTCCTTTTAAATATATCTTCCATTATTGCATTGATATTTCATATACACTTTGATTTCTTTGCAGGATATTTCCGAAGATAATGATCATCTTTCTAGTCAACTTCCTACAATAAATGAAATAGAAAAAATACCGCATTTAGAAAGCGATGTATCTAGGCAGGCAATAGCATTGGCTAAACTCATTCGTAGTGCCAAAAAACATGCAAGAGGATCAAAAACTTTAGATTATTTAATGCAGGCGTCTGACACAATGGACGCTTTACTGACACACATGAATATGGACCCAAAAAGTGTGTACCAAAGATCGTTAAAAACACCAACAAGTGTTTGCCCCGAACAATTCAAAGACGGACATGCTGGTTGGCCTTTATACCATACTGGGTTTGATAAAGTAGACTGTAGTTATTGGCAACCTTTATCGAGTCTAATAACTATCATAAAGAGCATCAAAAGTGATGATAGAAAACTTAGTGAAAACTTTGAAGAAGCTAAAACATTTATTTCGTCTGTCTCTGAAACCTTTGAAAATGTTAATGTAATGATTGCCGTGAGTTCAACCGTATTATCAAATCAAATCAAGCAATCGTTTAAAAAGTTGAAAGTAATATCATATGAAGGTGAGTCTGAAGGTATTGGATTAAACAAGATTATATCATCAGTAAATACACCATATCTGCTCATTGCAAGAAATGTCGAGTTTATGACAAATGACTCCAGATTAGTGAGACTCATAGCGGCCAAAGAAAGCTTAGATGTTGCATATGTTGGGGCATCATTCCGATATAGAAATGGTCATTGGAGGAAAGGTTGTTATCAAAGTGTTTATAGAAACTTTACATTAAAATATAAGGAGGGGTATGACGAGTCCTTTCAGGGATGTATGTATTGTGACTATTCAAAAGGCCCATTTTTGACATCGACTAAATATATAAAAAGAAATTCATTTAAAGATTTGAATGAAGACGAAGGCTTGTTCGAGGATTGGTTCTTAAGAGTTTATCAAAAAGGTGAGGAAGGAATAGTTTGTCCTGATTCCATGTTTGACACAACTCCCCGTCCGGTGTCAAGTGAAAGTTGGAATTTGTTTCTTGATATTTGGAACTTATTTCAAATACGAATACCTGGTGGCATCACAGTCAGGAAAAGGTGTGGAAACAAGAAAAGCTCATCTTCCTCATCTAAAGCTATGTCACTTTGCAAGTATTTAGACACAACAGAAGCAGTTAAAGTTGCAATGAGATCATGCGAGGAAGTAGGTATGATTTGCGAGCTTCAGGAAGGAACTATGTTAGGTGCTGTAAAAATGGAGAAGACACTTCCTTGGGATGTTGACTTTGACATTAGATTTATAACAAATAATTGCTCATTATGTAAGAAACTTGCAGACAAGTTTAAAAACAATGGTATGTCTTATGGAGATTTTGTCACACCGTGTTGCACTAAGGTCCTTATACTAGGTGAAGCTAATTACGTAGGTGTTGGCTATAAAAGGGCCGGTGGTGACATAACTTGGCATCCTACTCTTGACTCTGAAATATACTCTAAAATGGGTTTAAAGCCAACGAAGATCTTTTTCGATGGTGAATGGTTAAACGTACCTAGGAACCCTGGATTTGTTTTGAGAAATAGATACGGACTAGAACTGTTTCAACATGCGGAACATTGGAGATTTACTGATGGTAACAAAGGAAATAGTAGATTAACGTATAAAGTGTTCAGGTTTTCATCTTGTAGTACTCCTGGAAGACATGAATGTTTAGATAGATATAATCCTGATGGAAATATTCAGTTTAAGGGTTTGTTACCCTAATGTATATTATGCCATAGTCAGTGCACGACCTCCGCATGACTTTTGCTTTATATTAGTACATTTATGCCAAACAAGAAATAACAACTTCGGAGTTCAATAAATACAAATAGTGGTCAAAAATGCCTTTGTGTATAATTCATTTCCTTTTTGCAGTTTTATTTGGTGTTTGAAAACGTTTTTTGTCTTTTTTATCATTTGACTGATCATTATTGTGTCACCTCTATAGAGAAGCGGCGACATATAGGGATCACTCCTCCGTTGTCTGTCTGTCGGTCCATCCGTCCGATCGTCACAAAACTTGTCCGGACCACTCCTCGGAAACTTCTGGTGCAAGTTCATCCAAACTGTACAGGAATTATCAGTGCTAAGTCTAGTTGTGCATATTTGAAAGTTCAAAGGTTTTTGATAGAGTTATGGCCCTTTAATGATTCGTATTTTCAATTTTGTCCAGACTACTCTTATACCACACTAATGCAATGTCAATGTATCTTTACAGGATTGATTGGTAGCGCAAGTACTTGCGCATAATGCACGAGTTCTCCGCTTGAATGTTTTTGGCTGAGTTATTAATCATTGAATACAAGTGTGTGTGTTTTTTTTCCCAGCTAAACAGAAGCTTGTTCACCTATTAATGCAATTTAATCAAAACTTTACAGGAATGATCAGTACTAAGTCTAGATTGTATATCATTGACATTTTCAGGTTCAATGTTTTTTGTCAGAGTTATGGCCCTTAAATGTTTTCTTAGTCCTCTCATACCAGATATACAATTTCAATGAAACTTTACAGAATTGAATGGTAGGTCAAGAACTTGCGCATAGTACACGAGTTTTTCGCTTGAATGATTTTTGGCTGAGTTATTGCCCTTGGATAATTTTTTTTTCGGACTATTTCTCTTACACTACTCAACTTGATAAAATTCGACTTGAAGATAGTATGTTTGTGTAATTTTGAACATTTTTAATTATAATTGTTAATTTGCAAGACATGGGCATTTTCCTGTTGATCGAAATGCTGATATTCCTTCTAAAATTGATTCTTATTTTGATCCTATTATTTTTGTATCTGCTTTGTTATTCGTTGTTTTTATCACGAAATAGAGTTATTCTTTGCAAATCAGCATTTTCTTACATTTTGTTTATGTACCATTCATAATTCAAGCAAAATATGATATCGTGCGCGCGAGTTAATTATCTCGTTCGCTTTACATAGTAACTTGTGCCCACGACATAGTATCTAGTGTGCACGACTCAGTTATGGAAGCCTTGGAGGGTCACTTCTGAGTTTCGACTAATAGATTTATTTTACTATTTTCTTATGACTTTTGATTTATGACTTTTGATTTATGACTTTTGATTTATGACTTTTGATTTTTGACTTATGGATTTTATTTCCCACGTGCTTGCCATTATAATCATAATTTCCAAGGAAAATATGGTAGAATATGACAACGATTCAGACGAGGTAAGTTCATTTACCTAAGTTTCCTGGAGACTTATTTAAAAGACAAAATATGTGGGCTCATATGCCAGAACAGAATGTTATTCTTATATAAGCCTTTTAAATTGATTAAGAAAAGAAAATACTTTGCTTGCATTGCATTGTATTGGGTATCCACTTTTTATTTTGATTTTCGGAACAGGGATATATAATCTCAAATTGACATACAGCGTATGAATCAAACGCTTTATTTTTATATGGGTTCCAGTTTTAAATCTAAACCAGTCTCGCATTGTTGTTTGCTGCAGTTACAATCGGTTTTTAGCCGTAGTTCATTCTTCGTCCATCTAATAAAGACCAAATTATAGGCCTTATTTTGACAAAGAAATTTGTGGTTAATATATAAGAAAGTTCATGAAACATGTTTTTTCAAAAACAATAAATCATACAGCTTTGAAACTTCACACACTTGTTTAGAACACGCTCTAAGTTAGAAATCTCTGAATTGCATTGTTATCAAATTATGCCCCTTTTTCGATTTTGAATTCATGTTTTAGAATTTTCATGAAAAATGGTTTCTCAAACACTATTTTAGCGATTCCTTTGAAATTAAGTGTTGACATCTAATATCAATTACCAAGTTTCGTATGAGTGGCGCACAATTTGACATACTTATGCCGATTTTTAAAGCTAAAATATTTTGTCAGATGGTTTATGAAATATGGTCCCATAAACCAGTTATGATATAGTATTAAAACTTTATTCACTTCTTCAGTATCAATAACTTAGGTCACATACAAAGTAAAAAGTACATGTTATTTGTATATAAACTTTTGTATACAGTTATGTATTAAGGGATTTTTTTTTGTATTTCATTTTGTACATATATGTATTTCATTTCAATAGAGATAACACATTCATTTACTGTTTTCAGTTTAAATTCTAGTAAAGCTACCTGTAGGAATTAAGGACGTGCTGTCGAGTGGTTTCAATTACAAAGCAGTTGCAAGAGCATCAGCAATACATATTTGTCAAGTTTTCGGAGCCAGTTTAGAAGACTAAGAGGTTTCATGACAAAACAGCGTTCGTTCCGAGTAGAAATCAGTACAGTTTAGCAAATGCAAAATGTCAAAACTCTAGTGATTTGGTTTTCTTCGTTATTGTCTATGGAAAGATTCAGACATTTTTGGAATACGAGCGTTACCTTTTCACACTTGTTTCAGACACTCGATAAGTTTCAAGTTTTAACCCCACCACTTATTGTACCAGTTATTGTGGACGCTGTATTGGAAACACGCAATGTCACGTCCCGCCACGTTTATTTTATACTGTCCATACCTCCAATATGGTACAAAACTTGTATCGATATACAGGTCATGGTGAGACAGAGAAAAGTGTGAAAAATCATGAATTCATAATTCTGGCTTTCATAATTTTCAGTATTTGCCCATTGTAAATTTTAAAACTTAAAAGAAAGGTATCGAAATCAAACTTTGAATGTTCATATAGCTTGGCGAGGCAGAAAGAAACATACTTCTTGCTATCATAGCTACATTTTAGAAAGTCCTCTTTGTTGTTGATATTTTTCTTCTTTTTTTTTTCATACTTAGATTTTGTTAAACTCATAATTATCTCAAAAACTGTTGGAGGCATCAACTTGAAAATTACTTACAGATATATCTCGGCGAGACAGAGTGCATTGTGTTGTTAACAAAACTTTTGATTATTATATTTAATCGTTCTTCTAAGTTAAACATTCCCTTTTTCGACATGCTGTGGATTGGGGGTATGCTCATTACGAAAGACTATGATATTTCCATCACATATAAAGTCGGTTATTCTTCGAAAAAAAAACGAACTTGTGGACGTTATTTAATATATGCATTATACAATGTATACAGTTTCTTAAAGTTAACTAGGAAATTTTTAGCTAGAGACTGTTATTGTTTTTTTTAAAATCTTGACTTCAATAATAGTACAGTCACTCTAGCGTTGCTAGTTTACCTAATTTATCTTATGTTTTCAAAAGCTTCGTTAGATCACTCATGATTTTCTTAGATTTTCATCAGTAACGTATCAACGATGTGTTGTTTTGTA
The DNA here is from genome assembly GCF_026571515.1 of Ruditapes philippinarum. NCBI lineage: Eukaryota > Metazoa > Mollusca > Bivalvia > Venerida > Veneridae > Ruditapes > Ruditapes philippinarum. The sequence goes on from NW_026856005.1 coordinate 58,985, forward strand.
GAAATATTGCATGTATATATGTCGTCTGTGATGTAAATACTTGATGTTTTTGTTGATGGCAGTGTTTATTTTTGGCTGTCCTTAGTGTTAGCTTTTAAGTAAGGCATGCGTGCTATTTTAGAAAAAAAAATGCTTACCTCTGTATTTCTTATCTCTGTTTTTAAATTAAATATAATGAAGCTCAAATTCAGTTTGTTTTGCCTATCTAATACATTTGTTTTCTTATAAGACAACAATTTTGTTAAACAAAATAAAGCACGGTTGTAGAATAAAAAAATGTTTGTTGTTATCTGTTTAAACGCATATATTCCAAACAATAATTGATAGCTTTGCCAACCTGTCACGGTCAAGACCGTGAGGTAAAAACCTTTGGTAGTGTGGTTTCTCGGTAGAGGTATATTTAGGTAGTCTGTTGAGGGAGTTGGCTGGTTCCACACAGTTAACATCTATAGTGATTGCTATTCTACTTCTCTACTTTGCTCATTTCAACCTCTTACTTATAATTTTAATAGAACACTATCTCTACATAGATAAATAAATTCTCTGTAACATTTAAATACTGTTTATTCCGGTGGGAAATTGCAAGTCTATTTTGGTTATAACAAAGTTACAATAACACAATAATAAATTGTCAACAAATGAGGAAAATGTCTTTTTATCATTCAGGACCAGATTTAATATGATAATGTAAATAAGTACAAGTTGAAGTAGAAATCATCAAGAGTTTTCAAGTTATATTTGTGTCAAACCCGTTTTCTAAATTTTATTATATACCTCTAAATTTTCTTCCAACGGATAGAAAATTCCATATTATGTTAGTGACAAATACGGAACCATATATGGAAATGCCGGATTATTTTTGACATTGGTTCCGATCTTAGCTGTGTCTTACGTAGCATTAGGAAACGGGAACCAAAATTATAAGAGGTGTCGCCGGTTTTGCATAAATTACGTATTCATCCGTCAGTCATAAATTTATTTTTTATTTTCTGAAATTTCTTATAGAAGTGCAGTTTAATGAAAATCATTTTTACTAAAAACGAAAAGATATATTATAAAAGTAAAATTATGTTGTAGTAGCTTTCTGAGGCTATGCATTTTTCTACTTGCAACATTGGAAAATTGATATCGGTCTCGCGAGATATCAATTTTCCACCGCTGCTTGTAGCAATATACAAAGCCTTAAAAAGCTACTACTACATAATATTCCGTACATATATCTCCTTTATTTTAATGTATTATAATGCCTAACGCTTGTACCCTCTTTAATAGTCAACGCGGAAAAAATAGCGTACCAGTCAACAGTGACTAACTTCAGCAAGGAATTAAATAATCTATTTCAAGGTGTAAAATGTTAATAAAAAATTGTAATAAAGCTACACATCTAGAAAATAGCTAAGAACTGTTTATACTGAATAAAAAATTCGTAATTTATCAAGAATAGTTTATTCACTTTAATACTTAATGCTGCAGACGGCACTTATAAATGAATGTCCCGAATTAAAACTTCTATACATATGATTTCACATTAACAATTGATGTTGATTCTTCACGTAAAAAACGATCAACTATGATAAAAACATATGAATGTAATAATTCTAATGCAAAAATGAGGCTGGTGGCTAAATGTACTTGTAAACATCATATGACTTCAACACCACTCTAGCTGATGTGCTCCCTTGCGTTTGGTGATTGTATCACAAATTTGCTTATTTTGCATTAATCTAAAATCAAGTAAAACTAATGTGTTATACCAAGGCAAAGAGTAACAGCAAATGGCAAAAGTTATAAGTCAAAAGATAAAAGTCATAAGTAAAAAAGCGATAAATTATAAGTGAAAAGTCATAAGGCAAAAATCTAAAGAAAAAACACGAGAAAATAAGTCAGCATTTATTACAAAGATCAATTACTATTTTTGAAATAACAATCATATATATTCCTTTTAAATACCATAATACATCCTATAAAGTATGGTTCCTATTTGTTGCAATGAATAAGACGTTTGAATATAATTACACATACTTGAAATTACACGTATAACTTATGTCACGGTACGAATCTATTCAGTAGATGATGTGCAATCTCGGTCGGGACAGAGCTAGCCCTGTAAGGGGTTCCGGGTTCGAATCCCCGGCATGACTGCAAATCTTTCTCCCCCTGTGACATTTGGCATAGTGGAAAGTGTCCCTGCCAGACACGCGGGAGACCGAGGTTCTATTTCTAGTCGGGCAGCCGTTTTGTAACCAGGGCTTGATAGAACAATGAAACAATTAATACAACCAGAAGTCGATTCATATAGTGCAGTTAATCTCGTTATACGTATGCTAAAAATGAAAAAGAAATACTGCAAGTATTTTACGTAAAAAGTTATAAAATTGCACATACATATATTGTGATGTAAAAACTTTACAAATTAATATTTACAGGCTGTTGAGTTGGAAATCTTTTAAAAGGACTTAACTTGTACAATAAATGTGTTTAGATTTTGATTTTTTAAATAACTTAAGGAAGATTCCCACTACACGTACGCTTTTCGTAAAAAAAAACTGTTTAAGAAATGACCCGTTAAGGTATGACCATCCTAATGCATTACTCCATTTCAAGAGTATTTACATTAGTTGCATGAAATCAGAGGGTTGTGGGTTCGAAACCCATAGGAGCCATCTTTTTTTTTCTTCATTTTTCTTTTGACAGTATTTTTGTAATTTTCTAGCTATATTAAGATGGAAAATATGCTCGTTTTCTATATTTATAATTTTTTACAGATATTCATTGCCTAATTAATGCTAAAAATCTAAGAGCATTTCAATTATAACATTTTCAATGCTTTATATATTACAAACTAGCCGGTAAAAGCCGTCCATATTTTACAGAATAAATCAATATACTTCTAGAAAGATTTTAGCAAACTTTGATACGAAGCCCTTTGACTAAATGTTATTTTAGTGATTTTTTTAAATTTAGAATGATATGATAAAAAAATGTTCAAGATTGGTGGGGTAGAGAAACATTTCCATGCATATTTCTATCGTGTCGAGAATAGTCGTGCATTTAACATACATAGTTTATTACTAGAATATATAACTATTTGCAACTATTTAACAAACAACACTTGCAAAACGTGTTTAAATGAGATTTCACGGATATTTTTTTTAGACTTTCAATACATGTATTTCTTTTAAAAAGCCTTTTTAATATATATGTTCTGAGTCATAATAATGCCTACAACTCCAAAATTTTGCTTTAATTTTGCATACAGGAGTCCTTAAGTATACCACTAAACAATGTTGTCAATTTTACAATGCCTTATAGTGCAAATTAACGTGGTCTTATAATTAAATGATAATTTACAAATATATTGTAATTTGCTCAATATTTACAAACCAAAATCTTAAAACAACCATATTATGAAGTGAAATCATAGACTATCGTCTTTATGATTTTAAAACATTATGTTTGAAACTTAACCTATAGTAACTGCTAGTATATATCAATAACACGGAAAAAAAATCAGTATTAGTCGTTTCAAAGCTATTTATATTAAATCTATTCTCAAAATTAAATCTTTTAACTCGGTACACAGTTGTATTGCTGAATCACGTCCAATGGCATCTGTAGATCTGGCCTTACAGAAGGGGTGCTAATTCTATGAATTCTCACATTGATCTTCTAGGGCGTGAAAACAGTGTTCTTTGCAAATATATACGTCTCTCAAGTTAACAGCATTGCCGAAGTCGTGAGTTTCACACAGACCTGGTACAAAAAACAGTGTGTCAGGTTTACCACAAATAACAGAAGAACTTTTTTGTTGCCTTATTTCATGTGCAATCCGGTCTAACTCGGTTTGTATGAGGTCCATGAAGCAAAATTTTAAGTTCTCACATTGTATCGATCCATATCATTAAATACACAAGTACCGCGTAAGTCTTGAAAAAAAATCCACCAATGGAATACCACTTTTTCTTGTAATGTACATCCACCACTTCTCAATGCGTTGGTTAGATGTGCTTTTTCCAGCTACAAGGCTTCGAGTACCAAACTATCTGATCATTAGAGTCGGTGTCTGAAGTATTGCTACTATAGTAAAAGCAATGCAGTTTTCCGTACGCAACATCACAACCTAGTAAATGGGTGAGGGGCTTGATAATGTTCATTAAAGGTGTCTAAAAGGATCTTGCAATAAGGTGTGGGGCGTTACTTGAGTCCAAAACCTCTAACCATGTTATTTTTCTACTATACTCATTCACAGCACCATGGATATAAAATCCTTATGAAACCGTTCATATGTCATGGCGTAGATTTCCGCATCCGGATCAAGCACTCTCTTTATTTCCATGACGTCGTCTCCCTTGACGTACATGTGGTAATCCAGCATTAACCTACGCCATATTGTACGGTATTCTATGAGTTGTCCATTTGTTTGTATTTCTCTGTTTATAACATCAGACACAGTCTCAAAAAGAGTACATATTCCATTACGCCGTTTTAAATTTAAGCGTTTAAAAAGTCTATTCACTGTACTAAATGACGTCGTAATGCCATGCTGTATCAGAAAGTACTCTATTATCAGCAGAGTTTTGTTTGTTATAGATGTTGAGGGTAGCAAGGTAGCTTTGGTAATGCTGAACAGTATAATATGATGAAGACATAGATCAACATCAAGGTTTTCATCCTCGTTACCTTTTGTCCAGTAGTTGTGTCTGAAAGAAGAGTTTATCTTTTATCTAAATGTTTATACATTCATATTATATAAAATGGGTAAATCTCTTAGCTCCGTTTTTTAAAGATTGATAGGTGCGAAAAAAAAAATATTTTAAATGCTAGTAGGATATTTTGTTCTAACTGGTTCTATATCAACGTTTATTCTGTTAAAAATATACAACAAAATTAGACATTTATGCTAAATGCAAATGGTGCTCGATTACAATTTTAAGTTAACTTTGTACTTGTGTGTATGAACATAGCACTTGCCGTTATTTACTGATTCCGTGTTAGCTCAAATAAAATGCTGAATTGCGATACATGTTTAATACTCGTGCACCATGCCATTTTAAGACGTAAAACTTGTATTCCCTGTCTACTTGTAAAACAGTTATTTGTTTGTTACTCATGGACAGATTTTGTGATGAGGACAAACACGTATAAGCACTAATATAATGAACATATTTAGAACATAGAAGATTGTACAAAATACACAGTCACACTTGTGGAAAAGTCTGTGATATGTTACCACTATGGGATTATATGAAATAATATTAAATTTTCACTCCTAAACACATCCTCTCCTCCATGACAAATCTGAATGAAATTACATGTTGTATTTAAAACGTTTAAAAACATACCTGAAATCAAAGTTGCTGCTCTCAGCTTCTAGAGCACGTGTAAAATGGGATAGCCAAAAGTCATAAGACGTAAGTCACAAATCAAAAGTCAAAAGTCGAAAGTCAAAAATAAAATATCCGTAAGTCGAAACTAAAAAGTGACCCTCCAAGGCTTCCATACTCAGTAGCTCCTGGCCATTACTTAGAAACTCGTGGCCACGACATAGATTCTCATACACGCGAGATTAGAATCCCTCCAAATATGTAGGAGATATGCTCTGGACAAAATTTCTATATTTTTTCATAGAGATCTATACAGTACGGATAGAGCATTAGTGCCAGGTGTATGTTTTTTTTATTAACTCGAAATTTCGAGTTACTAAACTCGAAATTTTCGAGTTTTAGTCAACTCGTAATTTCGAGTAACTTATCACGAAATTTCGAGTTAGTAACTTCGAAATTTTGACTTACTAACTCGAAATTTCGACTTTTTTAACATTTCAAGAATGGCCAAAGTTATTAGTTAGATGTATAAGATATAGTAGGGGACTGCTGTTGAACGATGGAGATGGACAAACGGGTGCCTGGACTTAAACTATTGAAATTTAACTTAAACTTAGTAATGGCATGTGAACACCCGACTTAAAAAATACAAGGCTTCCTTCAATTTGTACGTTCAGGCGTTTTCTTCAGACCTTGTATTGTATCAACCACCTGTTTGGAACATATCTTTCACTAATCAACTTCTTCCCCCCCACCCCCCTAAAAAAAAAACCCATCCTAACCCCCTTTACCCCCGGGGGAATCTGAGGAAAGTTCGCGCCTGGCCCAAAATAATTTAAAAGGGGTGTGCTGAGGGCCCCCCTTCCCCCCCTTTTCAACACCTCGCTCCGACCTGAAATTATTTTTTGTAAAAATCGGATTTTCCCTTTTATTTTATTCCCCCCCATATATATAAAACAAGTATTTACTTTTTTTCAACTTTTTTTTCAACAATAGAATCAAAGTATTATAAATAATGAATAATGTTAAAAAAACCCTTATTATATCAAAAAACCCCTGGGCCCCCGACCCAAATGGCCCTATTACACCCCATTTAAAACTATTAAACACCCTACTCATAATGCCAACAGTTAACAATAGCCCGTGGGGTTTTGGATCTTGTTGTTTCTCCACATGATTGGTTGTAATGTGTGCTTAAGAAAAGAAACACCCCGGTTTACACGGAAATGTGGAAAGTTGTTGAATTTTAGCAAACTCCCCTCGCCCTCCCCCGTCACAAAAAAAAAAGCGAAGGATATGTTCAGTATGTGCTGGACAATTTTAACCCTGTTTAAAATTATTCCTGTTAAAATAAATTTAAAGGTGCTCTGTCAAATGTGCAACAGCTACACACGAAAGAAAGTATCTTGAATTCAATCCTTGCTATCACGTCAACCAATGAAAGTCGTTCAATGTAGGTCGAAATTTCGAGTTACTAAGTCGAAATTTCGAGTTTACTTAGTCGAAAATTTCGAGATAAGTAACTTGAAATTTCGAGTTAGTAATGTCGAAATTTCGAGTTTTACTAAGTCGAAATTTCTGGTTAGAAAGTCGAAAATTTCGAGTTTCTAACTCGAAAATTTTGACTTACTAACTCGAAATTTCGACTTACTAACTCGAAATTTCGAGATAAGTAACTCGAAATTTCGAGTTAGTAAGTCGAAATTACGAGTTAGTTACTCGAAATTTCGAGTTAATAAAAAACATACACCTGGCACTAATGTTCTTCGTAATACAGTCATTAAGGCCCCCCCCATGTGAGAATGTCGGATAATTAACGAAAAACCTCCGAAAATTAACGAGTTTTAATGTTAATGAATTACCAAACAATAAACGCTAAATTACTGAATCAGTAGATTCGGTGAATGTTTATATTTAAGAGTACTGTAGCAAGCGGCAATGAACCTATTTTCGTGCCTGATTAACATCTGTAGAAGATCTCGAACTTTATTGAATCTCTTGCAAGCCTTTAAAATAGGTCCTCGTATTACTGCCCCAGATGTTAAATGCCTGAAAGGCTGCATTAAGTTCCAAGGCCTCGCACAGTCTTTTAAAAACTCTTTGAATTTGAGGCATCTTTTTGAAAAAAATTCCGTTTATTTCCAGGGCATCTCCTTGAAAACTCCTTAAAATTTGTGGTATCTTTTTGAAAACTCCTTGAATTTGAGACATCTCCTTGAAAACTCCTTAAATTTAAGTATCTCCTCCTTTGAAAAATTCCTTTGATTTGAGGCATCTCCCCTTAAAAACTCCTTGGAATTTGAGGCATCTTGAAAATTGGATGCACTACTATAAATCACATCTACCGACATTGTGATGTAATTGACATTATTGTAATTATCATTCGACCACTGTAGCTAAAGGGCCCAAACTCTCACAGTGATTACCTCCCTTGGCAGAATTGTTAATCACTGCCCTTCAAAGACGTCACATGATGATGAAAGTCACATGACCCGTAACGTCGAAATTCCAAATGTTAAATATCGACATTTACATAGAAAAAATCTAAACGTAATTTTTCTCTTTCTGTTTTATTTTTAACTTTTAGTGCCTACGGATCGATATAGTTTATCAAAAAAATTATCGAAAGTATACAAAATAACGAAAAAAAAAAAAAAGTTCAAAAGCTAAAAAAATAAAAAAATATCGTCCCTCGGTAGAAAATAATCTTATAATTTTTAAAATTATTTCTAAATATTCATATTATTTATTTATTTATTCATAAAACATTGTTAAATAAATGAAGAAAACTTATCTGATAGATAAAAGCAGTAGATAAAACAATTTTTGAAAAAATATAGTATATCAGAAATTCCTGATATATCGGGACCCTTGGTGGCAGAGCATCTATCGCCGAAAAATTAAGGGGAATCACTGCTGTGGACGATTGCTAAAGGCCCTGTCACACTCAGACTGTGCTCTTACTGTCGTTTGCAACTGCGTTATTTAATCTAACAAAGCGCCGCGAGATCTGCAAGAAAAAATCTGACAATTTTTATGACATGGAGACTTCACAGCGTTTTTAAGGCGTCCTTACGGCGATCATGGCGTTGCTAAGGAGCTTTAGTGCGTTCTTGTGGCGTTTTAATTTGCGATTCTCTTGTTCGGACTGTGCTTCTACTGCGTTCTTTGCGCTTCCACTGCGGTTTCAAGGGGTCGCGTCGCTCACCACTGTGCTGAAATCGGGTGCTTCATATTCCAACGATTCATGTCTTGAAAAGTCGTTGCACTTGCATTGCAAACAAACAGAACAGTCCAGCTTGCTGCCGGGTTCATCATTAATAGTTTAAAGAGCATTTACTTACGTTTTATATATACAGTTAAACCCTTCTATTAAAAACCAACCAAAGTGACTGGACTTGCGTGTGGTCTTATTTGTGGGATTAAAATTATTCAAGGTATAATATATTTCATGACGACCCTTTTTGATTTATTATGTATAAACATGTTTATAAAACTATTAACCTTTCAAATATTACAATAAACTGGTGTGATAATATCTAATCCTAATTAGTACATAAGTCTGAAGATATTTAATATAACAGATTACATTTTTCATACGTTTCAGTTTCATGTACGTAAATTCACTTTTTTATTAAAAAAACCATTGTTTTGCCAAAACTAAATTGCGCTAAGAGGTCCGGGAAGTTTATTCTCTTCAATTTTAGACAATTTTCCAAATCATAAAATAGTTTTAGAAAGTGCCATGGGTTTAAGAGAATTTCAAACCCGATGAAATAACTCTCTGAATAGGTACTTGACCTTGAAATATGGTAAGATTAAAATGGGACTGAAACTGATAATTTTAAAAGTACCGAAGCTGGGGTTCTCCTGATTGTGGATATGTAAGCATTAAATAAAGAGCAGCAAAACCCCGTTCCCCTTTTAAAAATCGTAATCTTTTATAGGCCGGGGGTGTCCTTAATTCCGGGGTGGTCTTAAGTAAGAACTTCAACTGTAAATGCTATTCTGCAATTTCAGATTAACAGGCAGTAGAATCGCATTGAGGACACATTTGTCCGCTTTGACAGCTCGTTACAAAGTGCCGTATTACACCAGTATAAGCGTGGATAGAGACGCCATACACCACAATCCCGTACAAGTGCAGTGGCTAACCCCGCCCCTTCTGCGCTTTCACGGCCGCTCCTGTTTGCGCGTTGTAGAAGAGCTACTGAGTTGCTATGGCCGTCCTTACTACGAGTGACGGCGGTTTTTGTCTTTCCTCGAGCATGTTCAAAATGCGCGCCCTCGGTTGCCCCTTCTAATGCGATGCCTCGCTGATGCCTCCGGTGCCGACCTGTTTAAAGAACTCTACTCGCGCTCCACCTCGGCGGGTTCCTAAATTTTCCTTTGGACGCCGTGAAGAACGCCATCCTAATTGTGCCCAATGTGTTTTAGATATACAAATAAACAACTTTTTTTCTCCCAAACCTCCATTTAATCATGAAAATTAATTTTAATCAAGTATTTAACTTTAAAATACAGATTTTGCCCTCTCCACCTTGCCAATATTTTACCTCCCTTCTTCCCACAAATACATTTTCACGGCTGTAAAGCAAACACTAGCCAGATATTGAAACAACCTCAAATCATTATGTAAAAACTATGCGTGGGTATAGGCGTATTTTACAAGCTTTTGAAAAGTATATGATATTTTTGTGTGAAAGGAAATTCATACCCCTCGTCTTCTTCATCGTTCGTTACCTTTTTTTCTACTTTTTTTCTATTTCATTTTCATGAAATCAATTACTCTGAAGTATTTATGTTATATAGTTATGATACTCCCTTATGCATGCAATGGAGAAATCAGAGTAAACCAGACTGTCCGAAACTTTTGGACCGGGCGGGGAATGGATAACGGGTTGAATTTACACCGCTAAAGCCCCCCCTTTTGGGTTAAAATGTCCCAAACCCCTTCTCTTCCCAATTCGCCCTGCCCCTTTTTTATTAGACCCAAAAAATTAAAGACCCCAAAAACTTTTCCCCCCGGAATATGTTTAAAAATTTAATTTGAAATAAATTTTCCCAGCATAAACCCTATGATCATAGACAGTCATAAACTTGGGACCCCCGGGGAAAAAGGTTGTAAAGGTACAATGTAACCCTACAACAAATAAAGGGGTTCCCAAAATGTTTTAAAAAAACTAAATAAAACTCTACCCCTAACCCCTTATTTAAGGGGTAGTATAATCACTGTTAAGCCCCCTTTTACAACCCCCTTAAAGCTGCATGCTTTTCTTTGGGGAAAATCAATTGGGTTTAAAAAAAATCAAAAATTTGGGAAAAAAATGTTATAAAAATTTTAAAAATATACTCAAGAAATAATTGCATTTTACGTGCCAATAATGGCTTGATTTTCAATATTAATCCAACCATACCACATGTATTTCTACACACCGGCGTGGAACTACGCTGTAAGGGCGGTTTGTTTTTTGCAATAATTAAGCGTCCCTTTTTGGTAAATTTTAACGTGGATTGTTAGTGCCGCCTGCAATACCTAAATTTCTTTCTTTGTTCACTATATAGTATTTTACATTTACATACATTTTCAATTTTTTTCCAGAATCTGGAGGTGTGCTTCTTTTAACGGCCATTTCGTGTTCACTGACTGTATACACTGGGTAAATGTTACGCATTACATCAACTAAAAGTAAACACTAAATTATTGTAAAAACCTCGGGCATTATATTCCCGCAGAATAGACAATACCACATTCTTTGTAACACGAGTATAACAGCGGTCATGACATAAGCATAAAATGGCGGCAAAATAAGTGCCAAATATAACTTCCCTTACCTGATTTAACCCTTTCTTGCATATTATAACAAAAGAAATAACACAAATTATCTTTATTTGTATAATTGGTTACTGTTTTTTTGTCAAGTTAGAATTCGATTGTAAGAAAAAGTAACTTTGTTGAAATAAAATATTCATGACGGGCGGATTTTGAAATGCCGAGTTTTATTGATCTTTTAGATCACACAATCCACTGTCCTGTGGCTAGTTATTATGGATCTCGCAGAGAACCTGAGAGTTAACAATTTATGTGTATGTTTGTATGGTAGCTAAAAACGCATGCAGGAAACATTCTAAGTGCGACCTTTTTTTTTATTAATATTCTTATATATTCATTCGCTAATGGAACTTTTATAATGTCAGGTAAATCGTCAAGTTGTTTACCTTCAAAGCTTTAACATTTTTTATAAACCAAGAATGCTGAATTTGTGAAATAATTACCAAAATACAAAAAAAAGATAATTAATCTACCAATAGTATATGGCCTGTATATATATACTTGTAGCAAAGGTTGATTAATTCCGGTTTCAGCTGGTTAAGAGTTAATATTCTTTATACTTCTATGGGGAAGTTTGTTTTAATTACAACCTCATTTTTCATGAATCTTTGCAAAAAGGAGAAATTCTTTGTTACTGTTGATGTTATTGTCTGTCACTTGTATTAGGTCTGGTTTTGTTTAAATATGCTTACTTGCCTGAAACACTCGGATCAAGTCACGTGAGGAAACATCTTTTACACAGCTGTGTTTGTTCCTGATCGGAGGCGGGTCAACCAGACAACAGTAAGTGAGTGGGTCAACCAGACAATAAGAAGTGAGGGAGATCAACCCGTCAATAGGAAATGAGAGGGATCAACCAGTCAACAGTAAGTGAGCGGGTCAACCAGTCAACAGGTAGTGAGGGGAATCAATCGGTCAACAGTAAGTGAGAAGAATCAACCACTCAAAAGGAAGTGAGGTTGATCAACCAGTCAACAGGAAGTGAGGGGGGTCAACCAGCCAACAGAAAGTGAGGTGGATCATCCAGTCAACAGAAAGTGAGGGGATCAACCAGTCAACAGAAAGTGAGGGGGATCAACCCAGTCAACAGAAAGTGAGGGGGATCAACCAGTCAACAGAAAGTGAGGTGGGTCAACCAGTTAACAGAAAGTGAGGGGGGTCAACCAGTCAACAGAAAGTGAGGGGGGTCAACCAGGTTCAACAGAAAGTGAGGGGGGATCAACCAGTCAACAGAAAGTGAGGGGGTCAACCAGTCAACAGAAGGTGAGGTGGATCAACCAGTCAACATAAAGTGAAGGGGGTCAACCAGTCAACAGGACGTGAGGGGGATCAACCAGTCAACAGGAGGTGATGGGGATCTCTCAGTCAACAGGAAGTGTATCTCTTACAGGTGCAGTTGCAACAGGAAATGTTTTGGCTGCATTCATTCCACAAAGGCTTTCTCTCCCTTGTTGTCTTTAGTAGATTTTTACTGTTTCAGCGACTGAAAATTTTATCCTGTTTCGAATCTTATGAGGACATGATTTAAGTCTGAGTCTGACAGGTTATTTTTGATGTTTTTAATGAAAACTCTAGAAATGATTTCAGGGTATTTGCAGAATTAGATGACAGAACTCTTACTACGGAGTTGGTATTCATTGTTTTATTTCTCCTACTAGATGCCAAAATGGGTTCCGCCTGATCCAGTTTTTCTTCCCTGTTATCGGCAATCTCCATCTTTAGCATCTGCAGATACTTTTGGCAGATTAAAGGAACTACTGCAGCGGTATGTTGGTATGAAATATATACTGGCGGCAAACTTTGTGTGTTCTTAAATGACTATGATGCAATACATGGTGCATTGATTATGAAATGATCAGGGCTATCCCAGGATTTGACCAAGAAGGGGGTCGTGACTTCACATGACATATATTATAGTGAGAGAGGTTTTCTCGAAAATTTAGTAGATTTCGAAGAGAATCCTGAAAGAAATGATCCTCGTATTTAATGAGCCATTTGATATAGGAGCCCTTTGATATAGACAACTACGTGAATTCAAGTGTCAAAAATGTAATTTTTCAAGTTGTCTATGGACACAGATTTAATCTAGGTGACGAAGGTTTGCATTTGTTCCAAAGGACAATGTGTACGTCGCTGACTGCAATTTACATTTCCCTACAAATTGACCTGTACAATTATTTGTAATTTATCTTAAAATCAAGTTGATTTTAAAAAGCATTTTTTATGCTGTAAAATTTTTAAATGTGCCATTACAAAATTTAAATTAAAAAAAAAAAGTTTTTAATTAAATGTAAAATTATTTTGTCCAAATTTTTTTAAAAATCTCCTTTAAAAATGAAAATAAATTTAAAATTGAAAAACCCAAAAAGAATCCACAAAAAAAAGTTTCCAAAAGGATACTCGTTGGGGATTCCCCCCCTCCTCCATCATTAAACGTGTGGGGGTCAGGAAAAAAGTAAAATTGGAAATTTAAAAGGGGGAATGGCCCAATTCCCAAAAAATTTGCAAAAAAGGTAAAAATTTTATGTAACTAAAATCCTTAAAGGGACCCCAAAATAAATGGCACAAAACGAACACCATAGTTAAAAAGGGAAATCAAACGGATGTTTAAACAAGGGATATAATCCTGTTAAAATTTTACACCATTTTTACATTATTTGTCAATTAAGTACTAAAAATAACAAGACGGACAGCGAGATGTTTTACTTTGTGTGCTAACAAAGCGACTTAATTGTCAAATTGCCTATTGTAATATGTTTTAAATGTTGATTTTGCGTTGTTAGTCACTAATTATTTTTGTATAATACCATTTAGTCAAGGTTACGCGTTAAGGTTATAATTCATGTACATGTAGTACAAAACCTTAAATATTTTGTGTCCAATTACTGTGACCGATACATACATTCGACACATGACCTGCATTAAAATATTGTTTGCTTCCCCTCCTGCTACCTTCCCACTGAAATCATTGCTACCCAAAATAATTTATTGTTAAACGATTTTTTTAAAGCTAAACATGGAAGTAAAGTATGTCAATGAAAGTCACATGTTTGTTTTATTGAAGTAATTAATTGTATTTTTTATTGTAAATTGTCAAAATGAATCCAAATTGTCATGTGTCCCGGGAGGAGAAACAAATATATTTTAAGCCTAGCCAAGTTTGTGTACAGTTTGTGTTTACGGATAATTTGTTACAATGCCTGGAGGGCACGTGTTTTTAAAGAATATAATGCCATTTCTTTTATATTTATTCAAATAGGGACTTTTTATAATGCAGGGTTTGTACTTTCTATGTAAAACAGTAACACTATGTACAAAAACCTTTCTAGAATACATTTACCTTGCTGGTCGAACTTATATCGAACTTATAAATACATTGCTATAAGAAATATTTTTTTTTCCATTCTCCAAGCATGTGTCTTAAATAATACAGGTTAATCAATAGTGATATAAAGAAAATTTCAATTAATTAACTATTTATTAATTTTTAAATTAATTTTTAAATAATAAATCAAATAAATTTTTTTGGATCTTTTTTAGGAAATTTGATAAATTCAAAAAATTTGTTAAAAAATACATTAAAATTTTTTTGGGTTTTAAAATTTTTTGTACAAGCGTATGCATAATGCATTCTATACATTTGCACACTTTGTTATTTTTCTATGTTGAATTAGCTGACATATGCTCCATATCATTGTGACATTGTTAATTTCATAATATTTTATATGTACTTGAAACAACGAGGTACTCTATTTGTACAAGTTGGAAATAAACCTTCTTCTTTTTCTTCTTCTTCTTTTTCTTCTCTTCTTCTATGTAAAACAGTCTCTTTAATAATATTGCGTTACAAACATGTGATATGTACGGAAAAGTGTGAGTTAAAACTGTTATAAGTATCAGAACTTTTTGTGGTTGTTATACATGCATTATTAATGTGGATATAGTACTTAAAGGCACATATTATACTCAAGGAAATGTATTTATTTTTATTTCTCACAAAATGTGTGTGTACTTTTTTAGTTTTCTTAAAAGTTACTTATTGTCAAATTACGTGATCAATCTTTTTTCTTCTGTTGTTATTTTGCAATTAGTATAGTTATAGTGATCTAGTATTTTTGATGGAAGCCAAAATACTAATTTGTTTACATTTTGCGACTTTTATGACAAATTATTTCACATTTCGCGCTACTTTCTTCAGGCAATAAGCATCTTACATGAACTAAATCCATTATTTAAACGTTATTTAATCCATGTTTGCCCTTTCTATTGAAGTCAAATTGTATTTGTTTCTGTGCACAATTTGTCTTAAAGTACCAGTACCTACAGTAAAGTACAAGTACTATAGTTACTAACTTGTTTAAGTACTCCAGTACCAGTACTCTTGTATACATACCATATTTTGCATTTCGGCAAATACAAGAAATATTAAATTTACTGCAGTTTTATACTATATTTTATCAACATGATAATTAAGTAATTCTTTAAAATGTTTGTATATTGAACTGATAGAATTTAATGCAATTAAATTCATAATCAGTCAAAAATGTTATTTACCATGTTAACTGGATTACGTTCATTTTAGTAAAAATTAATAACAAGTCGTCCGTAAAATTGTATTTTTACAGTTGTCCCAGCAGGCACATCAACGTTGTTTCAACGTTGAATTATGGTCAGATTTCAACGTTGAAATATGGTTGGATTTATATTCGGATTTGAAAGTTGAAACAACGTTGAAATTTCAACGTTGATACAACGTTGCAGCTTCAACGTTGGCACAACGTTGAAGTTTCAATGTCATTTCAACGTTGAAAACCCACCATACATTAATTTTTGGATATAGAGCAAAGTATCCAAGTTAAACAAAATATCAAGACAATATTAAATACTTCAGATATTTTATTTTAAAAATACAGTTCAAGTGCAGCTTAAATTCACATTAATAGTTTAACAATTAAACTACAATCTGTTCCAATCTTTTCTTCTGTATGTCAAGTGTTTGAGTACTTCTATGGCTGTCTCTTACTGCTTCTGCAAATAAAAATAAGAAGTTTATAGTTAAAATGACTTGGTCAATCTCAAATTATACATATAATTACTCAACATAGTGATTTGTTTTTATCTTAAAATGCTTTTCTCTAAGATTTACACCATAAAACAGCATAGAAATTGAAACATAGCCAAGTTTCATATTGACAGCAAATACTGTATATAAGACAACAAAATCTTTTTAAAAATAAGCTATTTAAAAGTCTCACCTATGATTGGTAAGAAAAACTGCTCCCCGTCAGTTCCTTGCAGCATATTCCCAAGAAATTAACATTCTAGGATCTAGCTAAGACCATTTTATGCCGCAACCTGAAATCAACAAACATGTAAATTTTATATAAATAATGTTACACGAATATTCCGAAAATAATATATTTTAAGACAAGATAAATATCCAGTAGTTGAAAAATTTATACTTTGTATTGTAAAGAAATTCAAATATATAAATTAATAAGAATAAATTTCAATTTAACAAACCCGACAGTCCTTTTCATGTTGAATGTATGGTATACAGGCTACAGCTGCAATACTCTAAATTTCAACCAGGACCAGGATCTTGAATATAAAATGATATATAATAAAATAGAAATAGATTTATTATTCCCCATAAATTTACGACTATTAAACTTTAACGTTTTACACTCAAATTTGTTATTTAACTTAAAAATAATGTATTTTTTTCAAACTAATTAACACTGTATTATACTATCACTAAAATACAAACATAGTTATATATACTGACGAATCGTCTTGGGACGTAAATTATGTGGGCCGAACTACTTTATAGGTTTCAATTTTATAATTGATTAAATTCTAATTAGGATATAGTACAGACAATTGTTTAATAATAATGAAAAATAAATTAAAGAAAGACAAGATTTGTAAAATCAAAAATTGCCACGGACATCAATAACTTCATGATTACAAGGCCTACCGATCCCAAATCTTTCAATTAGGTCGCGAAAACGTGTCAAATCAACTCAATCATGTGTTTTCATCTCTCATTTATTTCATTAAGTAAATTAAAGTAGAATTTTAAGAATAAATAATAATATTTTAAAAATAATCAGTAAACTAAAGTAAAACATTACGGTAATACCTTCGAAATCAAAATAATTCGCCAATCGTGTTGTTTTCAAATTTTCTAAACAGCGCCACCATTTGCTCGAACGATAATAATAGACAAACAAACAAAATCATAGACCGCAACAATTACTTCCCCTGGCCAGCGTTATTTTATAAACAGGGTTTTGACTAATATCAATTTATTAATTAATATTATTCATAAAGAACTTAAAAATAAAGCAACAAACAACAAAACATATTAACTTATATTTAAATAGAAAGTGAAAAATTATTTCCAACTTTATTTGTTTCAGCGCTAATTTTGAATATACGGAAAAAGATTGTAACGCAAATTTTCCTGACAAAATCACTTACATACTAATTCAATAAAGGAATAATAACACAAAATTAATGGTATAAAAGTTTATATAATGATTAAACTAAATGTAAAACTTCGACCATAAACAACGTTGAATCAACGTTGTATATACATTGGCTATATATCCGGTTTGTCGTCCATAGTTGAATATTGGTTGAACAACGTCACGACCATTTTTCAACGTTGTTTCAACGTTGAAACAACGTCGAGTGCCTGCTGGGGTATGGCTATTTTATATGCAATTGTAAGACTGCTTTTGTTGAATATCTAGTCAACTGTGATTTAATGAATACAATTACACAATTACCATTCATTAAACTTAACATTAATGGGAAACAGCCTTTTGTTACCTTTCACACTTTCATTACAATAAAAGATTCCCCCCGGGGTCTATCATGCTTCCCTTCAGCACAAGTGTAAAGACATTTGTCTAAATGCTTTAACTGGGAGATATGATGGTACTCTGAGAGAAAATAGATTATGCAAATGCTGTTCAATGGGAGTTTTAGAATCTGAATATCACTTTCTTCTTGTATGTCCGTTATACAGAGATCTAAGAATGAAATACTTTTATTGTCTAAATGCTTTAACAGATACAAACAATTAATTCAATTTTAATATTATTGTAAATTATGTTATCTCTAAAGCTACATTTTTATGTAGCACAATATCAAATTTAAAATTTTACTTTTTCATTAAAAAAAACAAACAAATAATAATGATGGAAATGACATTTTATCTCTTTTATAAAAATGTTTGCGTTTTTTTCCCTGAAAAAAAAAGCAACAACAAAAAACGCAAGACACAAAATACTGCCTCTGTACATGAATGCATTTCCAGTACAAGTAATAACAATATTTTACATGACTTATGCAGTATCAGAACCAGGTCTTGCAAAATAACTGCAGTTATACCGACACAGTAATGTATTATTACCACTTTACCAGTACCAGTACCAGTTCCAGTACCATACCAGTATCAGTACCAGTAATAGCAAACTTTTACATAAGTCATGCAATATCAGTACAGTACTTGCAAAATAACCGCAGTACCATTTCAATTTCTGAGACAGAAATGCAGTATCAGTACCAGTAATAGCAAACAAAAATTCAGTTTATTAAAGAATTATTACAATAAATGAAGAGTTTTAAAGAACTTTTATCGTAATAGATTTCATTAGGCTTACAAAAAACACTTGATAGCTCAACTTATAATAAACTTTACTAGAGGTATTTATTTATTATTGAAAGCGAGATCCTTAAGGGTTGTCAATCACAGCGCAATTGCATTTTATGCTGCAGCCTCGGTTTTAATGAACAAGAAATCTCAATAGCCATAAATTCACGATGACTTTGTCTGGTATTTGAAGGACCATTATTCCTCATAATCACGGAGGGGGGGGGGGGTCACGTGACTTTGTATAGTAATACAAACGAGTAATGGCGACTTCTGAACCTCTTAAGTTCCTTCTTTTAATACATTTTGTTGTGAAACGTTTCCCATATCAAAACTAGACATGGCCTCTCATATACACGGTTACTTTCTTCAAATATCAATACCAAGTGCATTGTCCTACGTTTTATGGTTTCAAAGAACATTGTTTGAATTGTGTGAAAATTGCAAATGCAGCTTAAATGCAGTAACCCACACGAGGCCGTATAATTTTGTACCAAAATGAATGGAAATAAGGTTCTTCCTTCACTAAGACACACATAAAACTTACTCGTTTGTATATCTATACAAAAGCACGGATTGCCCCCCATTCCCCCCACCCCCTCCCCTGTGATAATGTGTCCTTAATTCATGTTAAATTTATAAAATTATAAAAGCTACAAACTAATTTTACCTCACACATAACGTTTTCATCCGATGCTTTATGCATATTATCATACTCTACTCACACAGTCTTATATCATAAATTTGTGATATTGTTCTTTCTGTATTTAACTTATAATTATATGTGTTTACCTGTTTCAGGACTAAGTTATCATTTGAAATGTCCATGGAGCCCGAAGAGAATTTTGATTGGTGTATTGATACTAGGCATATGTTTACTTCTGATAAAAACATTTTGGTCGGTGAGTATGAATTCTTCATCTGTGAACATTTTATTTCTTATTAATGTTGTTGTTTTTTTTTTTAAATTATATTTTCACCAGCTTTCCTTTTCCCAATTATATATATACTATGTACTTCATTTTTCTAGGCATATAATAAACATACTCTTGGCAGAAAATAGAAACCATTTAATTAAGCTATATGGCATTTTATTCATTGGTTGATAAATTCTACAACACAACCCCATCGATTTTCTCCCTGATCGATTGTTTCTTATTATATTCATATCGATGTTTTTAAATCTATTCTGAAAGCGTATTGTTTGTGATATAGAAATTACGGTGGCTGATTCACGCCATGTCGTATTTTCGCCTTTTTCGCCACGGCGTTTATCAGCCACACAAAAATTGTGAAAAAAATATCACTAAAGATCTTTTTTTTGCAAGATTGTGTCCATTTATGTCTTTTAAAAGTGATATTCATACTTCATGTTGTTCATTTAATATTAGCTATTACGTATATGAGGTGTTAACAATCAAAAAGAAAAGCGTATATATAAATGCTGTATTTGTTATGACTGCGCGGGTGCGCAGGCTGGTCAGGATCCATGCTGGTCGCAAACGCACTATGTTGGTTTTGTCGTAACGCGGCTCATTTCTCTTATATGTTTTTGATTCCTTTGCAGGGAAAATCTGAAGATAAGACTGCTCATCTTTCTAGTCACCTTCCCACAATAGTAGAAATAGAGAAAATACCGCAGGCCGGAACTTATATATCTACACAGACAATAGCATTGGCTAAACTCATTCGTAGTGCCAAAAAACATGCACGAGGATCAAAAACTTTAGATTATCTAATGCAGGCGTCTGACACAATGGACGCTTTACTGACACATATGGATATTAATCCAGAAAGTGTGTACCAAAGATCGTTAAAAACACCAACAAGTGTTTGCCCCGAACAATTCAAAGATGGACATGCTGGGTGGCCTTTATACCATACTGGGTTTGATAAAGTAGACTGTAATTATGGGCAACCTTTATCGAGTCTAATAACTATCATAAAGAGTATCAGAAGTGATAATAGAAAACTTAGTGAAAACTTTGAAGAAGCTAAAACATTTATTTCGTCTGTCTCTAAAACTTTTGAAAATGTTAATGTAATGATTGCCGTGAGTTCAACCGTATTATCAAATCAAATCAAGCAATTGTTTCCAAAGTTGAAAGTGATATCATATGAAGGTGAGTCTGAAGGTATTGGATTAAACAAGATTATATCATCAGTAAATACACCATATCTGCTCATTGCAAGAAATGTCGAGTTTATGACAAATGACTCCAGATTAGAGAGATTAATATCGGTTAAAGAAAGCTTAGATGTTGCATATGTTGGGGCATCATTCCGATATAGAAATGGTCATTGGAGGAAAGGTTGTTACCAAAGCGTTTATAGAAACTTTACATTAAAATATAAAGAGGGGTATGACGAGTCCTTTCAGGGATGTATGTATTGTGACTATTCAAAAGGCCCATTTTTGACATCTACTAAATACATTAAAAGAAATTCATTTCAAGATTTAAATGAAGACAGAGGCTTGTACGAGGATTGGTTCTTAAGAGTTTATCAAAAAGGTGAGGAGGGAATAGTTTGTCCTGATTCTATGTTTGACACAAATCCCCGTCCTGTGTCAAGTGTAAGCTGGAATTCATTTTTTGATATTTGGAACTTATTTCAAATACGAATACCTGGTGGAATAACAATTAGTAAAAAGTGTGGCAAAAAAGAAAGCTCATCTTCCCCATCCAAAGCTATGTCACTTTGCAAGTATTTAGACACAACAGAAGCAGTTAAAGTTGTAATGAGATCATGCGCGGAAGTAGGTATGATTTGCGAGCTTCAGGAAGGAACGACATTAGGTGCTGTAAAAATGGAGAAGACAATTCCTTGGGATATTGACTATGACCTTAGATTTATAACAAATAATTGTTCATTATGTAAGAAACTTGCAGACAAGTTTAAAAACAATGGTATGTCTTATGGAGATTTTGTGACGCCTTGTTGCACTAAGGTTCTTAAACTAGGTGAAATTAATTACGTAGGTGTTGGATACAAAAGGGCCGGCGGCGACATATCTGGACACCCTACTCTTGACACTGAAATATACTCTAAAATGGGTTTCAAGCCAACGAAGGTCTTTTTTGATGGTGAATGGTTAAATGTGCCTAGGAACCCTGGATTTATTTTGAGAAATAGATACGGACTAGAACTGTTTCAACATGCGGAACATTGGAGATTTACTGATGGTAACGAGGCGGATCCTAGATTAACCTATAAGGCATTTAGTTTTTCACCTTGTAGTACTCCTGGTCGACATGAATGTTTAGATAGATATAACCCTGATGGAAATATTCAGTTTAAGGGTTTGTTACCCTAATGCAGTTATGTTATAGACAGTGCGCGATCTCCTCATGACTTTGGCCTTAATGTAATAATTATTATGAAATAAAAATTATTAAAGAATAGTTTCATGTAGTAATTTAGAAATTATATCAAATTTCAGAATATGTTTGGAAACCTTTTTGGCGAATGAAAATAAAATTATTGAAGAATAGGTGCAGGTTATAATTTAAAAATTATGTTCAATTTCAGAATACTTTTAAAAACCTTTTATGCGAATGAAATAAAATTATTAAAGAATAGGTCCATATACAAATTACCATTTAGTAGTTTAATAATTACGTTATTTTTCAGAATATTCTTTGAAAACCATGTAAGTGGAATGAAATAGAAAATATTGAAGAATTCCTGCATTAAGTAATTTAAAAATCATGTTAATATTAAAATATTTTTGGACACCATTTTAGTGGAATGCAGTAAAAATTATTGAAGAATATGTGCATTTAGTAAATTTAATAATTACATTAAATTTACAGAATATGTCTGGAACCCTTTTGAGCGGAATGAAATAAAACTATTAAATAATAGATTCGTTTAGTAATGTTATACCTTTTTGTAATGTCTGTTTGTTAGTTTTTTTATAATAATATCTTCGAATTTTATAACGGTTAAATATGTGCGACAATCTAGAGATTTTTTACAATATGTACCTGAAATTATACAGTAATTTAAAAAAAAATGAACCTTCTTAGTTAGACTCACATGACCTATTGTTTTTAATATGCAAATGAGAGCGAAATAAATCATTTTCATATCATTTTATTAGAATACTGAATCTTAGGAAAATCAGAAGTTAATCTACTACTTTTCATTTGTAAAATGGTTTTCTAAAAATTGTCAACATACCTGGATGTGTTTAACATAAAATGTGTTCTAAAATCATGTAATTTTGATGAAGAAAATGTTATTTTTATAGACATTTTGTGAGTGTGTTCAAGTTAAGTCATAAGAGTATTTTATTTGCAACTTGCATTAAGTATGTTTGTAAAGTCAAAACATGTATAATTATGTTATAGATTTGTATGTTTTATTGACATGTTGTTGATCAAAGAAGTATTTTAAAATTACATGAACATAAAAAAGAGTTGTCTGATGTTTTGTTGTTCCTTTTTTTATTTTAAAATTTAATCGCTTCTTGGCCTTTTGGTTAAGATCAAAGTGTAGTATCTGTTTTTATCAGCTTTAATTTTATTAGGAATGTTAATGCTTTTTTTGTTTGGGTATATATAACATCATTATACTATTCGGTTACTACGGCTAGCAAGTAGCAAAAAATAAGAAAGACAAAATATCCTATCACAAGATACCGTACTATAGGTATGATACTTTAAAGGAACTTCACTGAGATCCAAAAATCTAAAAATATAAATTTTAATTTCTTGCATAGATCAGCTCGGACACTTAAAACAGAAAGATATGCAAATGATGATTAAGAAATATACTGTTTTTGTGCTATTCTTAAACTAACTTGAGTGAAAAGCGGGGCAAATTTTGGGTCATTTTTCACAATTAGAATACTTATTTAGGAAAAATAAACGCATCTGAAATTTTGCACTCGACTTCTTGGTTTAGGCCTACATCAAATGGATCATTAAGCTCGAAAATATATTTCCATTCCTGTCATGTCAAAAGACTTCAGTGGAGTCCCTTTAATTTAAAATACTTGAAACATAAGCCCCGGATATATGAGAAATATCAACGTTTTTTGTATTGTGTCTCTATTCTGAAATCTCCCAGCAGTCGAACAAAAAGTTTTATATTTCATTGTGAGGGGCACATGTGGTGTTACTTTACCAGTATACATGTATCTGGAAAGTCGTCATGTGACTTTTACAGTGCAGTTGCCACTTAAAACCCAACCAAAATATATAAGTATGTGTACCAAATTTTGAGGGGGAAAAACTGTAAAATTTAAAGTACGTTTAAATGATGGAGAAAATTGTCTCTTTATTTAATTTACTTACATTAAATTCGTCTAACAATCGACGATATGAATTAAAATTAGAACTACTGTTAGGGAATGTATAATGTGTGATTTTGCAACTTCTTAATCATTTAAACACATTTATTGACATAGTCTTCTTTACAAATCACAATTGTACTGAAAAATGAACGATGATATTGGACGAAAATGAAGTACATGTACTTTCATTACACTTGGCCCTGCGATATATTTTCTCATTTATAATTTTTAAAGCAATTTTTTAATATGTCAATATAATTTCTTCTATTACCAATATAACTTTTTCTCAGGGAATAAAAGAAGTCATAAAGGTTAAAATCAGAGTATTGAGATCATGTG
This sequence comes from Ruditapes philippinarum, assembly GCF_026571515.1. Classification (NCBI taxonomy): domain Eukaryota; kingdom Metazoa; phylum Mollusca; class Bivalvia; order Venerida; family Veneridae; genus Ruditapes; species Ruditapes philippinarum. The sequence goes on from NW_026856005.1 coordinate 83,449, forward strand.
GCGACATTTGTGGCCGACCTGGTTCATTATTCAGGATATAAACACTCAATCTCAAATTTCTTAAGCTTTCAAAGGCTGGTATTCAGAAAAGAAACATTTAATTCAAAACCACCGAGCCGTTTTTTAATTTTCGCATTTTTTTATATTTTTATTAAGATATTAAAATGTATAATTGATTCATATGACACTTATATTCTTCACACAAATATATTAAAAATATTACATAAGTTTACAGGTTTTTTTTAAATGATGATTTATGTTAAATTTCTATCATCAGTTATAAAGAACAACGACAAAAATATGTTTTCATCAGTTTAAGTTAAGTTTTATATATTTCGTCATAATCTAACTAAGTGGTAAGAAACAACCAATGCATTGTTTTGAAATAATGACAAACTGAAGAAAAGTATATCTGAAAAAAATGAGGTTAATTGAAACAGGTATTTTTCGGATTTGATTTAACAGAAAGGGGTAGGGTTCAGAAAACCGGGCACTTTTTTCACCTTTCAATGGGGCAACACGATATCTTCATATAATAATTTTTTAGATATAAATTTGAACATTTGTGCCAAAAATTAAGGAGGTTAACCATCTAAATTTGGAAATATTATTGTTTTAAGTTGTAAAACTATTATATTTTCACTCATTAAACACTAAAATGTACATGTAAATTTGCTTATGTTTCTTAATTCAAGATTCAAAAATGATGATTAAAAAACCCATAATTTTACCAGATATAAAGAATAAAAACTAAAAGCTGCCAACTTCACGAACCTAAACTTTACAGACAAAATGGAGAAAAATGGCGCTAGTACCGCTTGAAACCACGTCCGATGTAAACTAAGAATCTTCATAAGTTTTTGCAGTTCAACTGGCAGACATGGTTTGCCACTTTTCAGAAAGGAGGTTCTGCAACAGGTATCTCATACCTTAATCTTTCATGATATCGTCTCGAGGAAATACAACCTTATTCTATGGAAACAATAAAAGGATAAAAAGACAGTTAAATTTATTTAAAGCTGCACGCCTCCAGATGAGCAAAAATCAAACCTGGGAAAAATGTACTAAGATTTTAGGAAAGGTATATAGATTCAAAATTCTAGTAAAAGCTTACATGTTATGTGCGATTAATGACTGAATTTTTCAGTATGTGTAACAATATTTCTGCTAACGCAGCAAGGGCTACCTCTGCACATTTTGACCTCTTTATAGTTAGAGAATATTCTAGCCTACAGTCATTTGAATTGGTGGAGCGCTTGGGCATTATCCCTTCTGATTTTGAAATCATTTAATTAAAGGTAAAGATACCGAGGCCATTGGCATGCGAATAATAACTTGAGAATCAGTTGACATTAATTTTTACAGTGTTTATTTAGTGTCACTCATTATTTTCATTTAACAATTAAACAAAGGCAGATTCACATCCCAACGTTTATTCATCGTGGTAGTAAAGAATGATTTTTATTTGGTTTCTTTTATATTTGTATTTCATTTGTAAAATTGTTTGCCAATGAGCTGAAATTTGAAGATATTTTCATGTGTGTTAAGTACGTGTATATTCGAAATTCATGAAACAAACCTAACCATTTATTACAATTTTATTTTATTTAATAGCAATTATTCCGCGTGACAGTGATATAAATGACATCCTTTCGATTTTCTCCGCGTTGGGCGCTGTAATTACATATGTTTAAGTACTGCTTTATTGGTTGTTGTTAATTGAAATAATCGATCGATTTATTACTCCAGAATTTATCAATTACAGCTAAACTATAGTACATTTTGTATGATTGAGCACGTGTCTAGATCGAAGGACCCCTCATTGTATGACGAAAAGGATCATTATTGATTTGATATAACATGTAGTTTTTTACTATGAATTTACAGCTGAGAGAGTCAATAACATTTTAGTATCTTCTAAAAGCTAACTTACGTGTACAGATCATAGGTCAAATACTTTTAAGTAAAAATCAACCATTGAAACAGTCCAGCACGCAGATAAACATTCAAATATCATATGACAGAATGTTTTCAAATGACACTAGCTTGAGATTGTTGATGATTAACACTGATCAACATTCAATGATGTCACAGAGCATAGATTGCAGATAACAATTAGCAAAATTGCATATTTATGATATAACTTTTTTCCGTTTCCACCGGTAGTCGTGAAGAACGCATTAACACTGCCTCCCTCGCTTTGTTTATATTTTCAATCTATTTAACATGATGTAATATTATGTATATTTTTACTTTATTTGCTCTCTCCAGTCAGACATTGTTTTTCTGTTGATCCTTTCTGTCTTTCGTGTCATCTCTATCTTATATACCGTGCTATTAAGATAATAGCATGTGTGGCGCCGTTATAATTATGTCGCAGCGCCGCTAATTGTTGCACTTACCGCTAAATGTCGCACCATTACCGCTAAATATCGCAACCGCCGCTAAATATTGCAAAATCGTCTGCCGTTAAATGTCGCAATGGTAACGTTTAATGTCGCACGATTTTCCCTTACCGTTATATGTCGCAACACTACCGTTAAATGTCGCAAAATTTTAATTCATGTTTAACAAGTAGCTGGTGGTATTATGTTAATATTACCATTATGTGTGTAATCTGGCGACACATTATCTGTCATGTAGGAAATGATTTGCTGTAGTGTTTAAATAAATTGGTTGAAATGAAGTCATCTTAGTCGGTATTATAAATTGACGACCATAATTTATCCAAAAAGCCCCTTGGTGATTAAAAACATTTTTATAATTTTTTGGTCTCCCGCCGAGGGATACATTAATAGGCTACGTCCGTCTGTACGCTCTTTAACTCAGCTGTTCATCAAGGGATTTTGAAATAACATGGAGATCAGAGGTCAACATTGTCTGATGGAGGGTACAATTCGTGTCGGGTTCATAAATTTTCTCTCCATCAAGGTATTTGGAATAATTTGGCATAAATGTTCACTATCTAAAATAACGTGCTTGCGGGACAATAGTGACAGTCAACAATATTTTATGGGGAGTATATTTCCTGTCCAATCCTTTCATCTATAAAAGGATTTTGAAATGATATACCGGTATCACACATGTTTATCATAATAGGACCAAAGTCATACACAATACTCTTCAAAGGTCAAGGTCACACTAAAAGGTCAAAACTTAAAGTGGTCTGTTGTAATGCCTTTTTGTGTCAGAATCACAACTTTTTCACTCATCAAAGTATTTTGAAATAAAGTTGCACAATATTCACCAATGAATCATGCGTCAAGGTCACACTAAGAGATCAAAGCTAGATATGTTCTGTATTTTCCTTGTCCAGAGAAAATCTCCGAAAGTATTAGAGATTCCAGTGAAACTTAAAATATGCACTTTAACGCCATCTTGAATATATTCAAATGTATTTCTATTGACACATACACAGGAGTAATTTCATTATATTTGTGATGACATTACTTTATTGCAAGTTTTACACAACCAGTTTTGCAATAAATTATTATTGTATCATAGTTTGGAGACCTTTCTGTTGAAGATGTGTTAGAGTTAAATCATATACATATACATGCACAGTGCGTTAAGTTGAGTGCAGATATAGGTTACCCGCACTCCAGAGCATGCACATTGGTTGGCTCATTTTTGCTGGGGTTTACTTATTGTGACGGCAGAGAAATTCGTAACTTTCCCCAAGATATTGGTAAATAGATAAAATTGAACATTTTGTACAGTTAAAATATTCCGGTTTATTTCATATTGTTACCTAAAACACATTGTTTTAAAATCACAATCTTGAGTTCCCACAGTGAGGCAAAGGAATTTGACATGTTTTATAAACAATTTTTGGCCGAATTCGCTAATAAGTGAGAAGTCCAAATATAATTTTGTGTACACGCATTTGACTTAAAAGTAATGTTCACGAACTGTAAATATGTAATAGTAAATAAAAAGGTAGTCAACTAAAACTCGTAAACAATATCCCTTTCATGTACCAACGTTTCGGCTAAACAGCCTGTTTCAAAGTACATAACATAACATACATTATTAAAAAAAAGCAAGAACATTATGTCAGCGTCACATATGACGTAAATAGCGAAGACGTCAAAACATAAAAAGAGTTTGTCATGATAATCATAGTTAGGGATATACTTTTGACAAAAAAGAAGTTCAAGTGCAAAAATTAAGTAAAAACACCCGTAAACTAATTAATATTGTACAAAATAACCCAATGGAAATTAAATATAAACATATCCTGTATATTGCATAAGTTAAAGTATTTTTAATAAATAGGAACTAGACCAAAAAGTGTTGATAAGAGTCATTAAAGACATTTAAAATTGAACAATCTCATACGTATCAATGAGACTGACATAAATGAGCCGTGTCATGACAAAACCAACAATGATATATGACATCCGCGCAGTATGATCAGGATCCATGCTGTTCACTATCAGTTTCTCTACTTGTAATAGAGTTGGTAAGCGAACAGCATGGATCCTGATCAGACTGCGGCGGTTGCGACATTTAGCAGCAATGGTGCGACATTTAGCGGCAGGTGCGACATTAAGTGGCGTTGCGACATATAACGGCGCCACAACATGCTTATTATTGTGCTTGGTTATTATACCTGAAGTCCATTTTACAACTACAAATAACTTATGACATTAAAACAACTTGTTGCATAGGAATACAAGCGTAAGTACAATTTTCAATACTCAGACAAGCACAATTCATGTACAATATATGTATCTGTACTAATAGCATTACATGAAACATGACCAGTTATTTTGCAAGTTTGTATAGTCTATTATTTCGCTAAATTACAAGTTATTAATTTTGATCGTGCATTTATATGGTTAACAAAAAATCTGTTCAGTTGGCCACGATAAAAATATCTCTTTATATATCTTGATCTGCAATTTTATAACATTATTAAATACTAAAAATTGCATTATATTGATTAGGCAAATATTCAAGTCTATGGGCCTGATTTTTGTGATATTCATCCTTTAATCTTCAACATTACTTAGAGTCGAGGTTTATGCCAATTTGTATCGAATAGCATGACAAGTCGCAACACGGAAAATGTTAGTCATACAATTGTTTCATTTTAAAAAATCTTTTTAGTTAACAATATTATTCTATACTTTTACCATCAAGTTTCATCAAGTTTGGAGATTTTTATGGACATTTAAAATAAGGAATAAATGAGCTCTTAAGGATAAGAAGTAATTGACAGCGTAATGAGTTCTGTTGCAAAAAAAAATCAGCCATAAAGGCCTACGCTTTTGCGTGGCTACTTGAAAGTTGAAAAACTGCGCTTTCAGATACGAATGCCTTGTAATATAGCCGCTTCTACTTTCTTGACATAGACATGTTAGTTCTTTCTGTCGCTTATCCATTTGCTATAATCCTATAAACTGACATGTTTGTTTACCGATCCGTGAAATCATTTTCTTTTGCCTTTTCTTTAGATTCTCATTTCATTCAGAAGAGGTCGATTTTCCGCTTTCTCTTTCTTTATTATTTCGAAATACCATTCTTTTTCATTCTTTTTATATAATTATCACAGTTTAATGACAATGGCATTGCTATTTTTGTTGCCTTGAAATTATCTACAACATTATGTCATGTTCTTTCTTGTTAAGGCTTATTTGTAACATAATATATTCTTATTGCACCTTTTTTTCCAAAATTACATTCGCTCGTTTTAGTCGTTTTGAAAAAGGATGGTATTCTTATGAATAAATATCAAATTATATAAAGTTTTTTTCTAGTTATCAAAAGTGGAATTGAGAGTCTATTTCTGTGCATTTGGTCAGTGTTTGAAATCCTGATAATGTGCTTGATGTTTTTTTTTAAATTTATCTATATATTATTTTTATTTGACTATTTTGTGGTTATCTGCGTTACCCAACAAATTAAAATATTTATGACTATTGAGATCTTATCAAGATGGGTTTTTTTACCTTTATTTATAAGTCCGTTTATTTATTCTTATCATTTGCATAGCTTAAACACGAGAAAAAATGATAAATCAACGCAATGAAAGTACTTGAGACGACAAGTCCCGGCATTTTTATGCAAACATTTTAAGGAAACAAGCGCACTTAGTTGCTTAGAAAAGTAAGTGTTTTTTACGGAAGTAAACATAAAAAATCATAAATGCGTGAAGTTTATGGGTTCCGTAATAAAGTATAATTTTAAAGCAAGCTTGCATTCCCTTTATTACTCAATAATAGAATGAGTTTTAAAATATGACATTTGTCATCTCCCATAAATTTACATAGCATTTTAGCAACTTTATAGACATAGTTAAATATTGCAAGGTTTTTTTTTTCATTTCATACCTATTTTGATCCTGAGATTGGGGATTTATACAATTATTCATATCACGTTCCAATCACTAATAGATCTTACCCCGTTTATGACATTCGCTTAGTTTTCCTTTATAGTTATATAATAATACATCATTCTAAATACTCAGTCTGCCCTAAGTCAGATGGGAGATTTGAGATGGAATATATGCTGATTTAAAATCAAACTTTAAAACTCATATTGATTTATAAAAGGAATTTAAGATTGCTTAAAAGGTCTGCTCGTTAACAGTACCCACACAATTCAAATTTGTTTATTTTTTTCATGTTAACATTCAGCATTACACAAGGTTTTTTCTTACAATGCACATGTCGATAAAATTATTCTGAATTAAGGTCGAACAACGTGACAGTTTGGCATCATCTATATTGCCACTTACTTAAATATTTGCAAAAAACTTCCGGTGCCTTTCCAAAGCCAGCAGGTTCAGTTTTTATAAACGTCGAACATCTCTGTCCAGGCTGTACTGAAATTCAGACTGGCCTTTCACAATGCAGGTGGTAAAGGTTAAGCGCTTCCGGTTTCAGGGATTATATCTTGTAAAATGCCTAGTCGACGGACGAATATTATATTTTATATGATTTTACCCAAAACATGAAAATGGTACAATTACTATATCAGCCAAATATATATCACATTTGATTAAAAACAAATATGAAGAATAAATATCAAGAAGGCGGAGTCAAAACACATATTTATGTTTGTGACTTTTTTCTCAGATGTTTTTCTGCATTTAGTAGTTTCAGCTTTTCATTTTATTATAAGAATATATCTGGTTATGTTATTTACAAGTCTTATTGTATAATTAAGTCTTGAATAAACTGTTTGTTCTATTATGTATAACTGTATGCACTGCATAGCAAATAGGTATATTCGTACACATTTTTTATTTCTTGAAAGTAAAATTTAATAAAAATATTATTACTTCGTTTTCCGTGAAAGATGAAATATTATTTAACTTAACACGAAGAGGTTCTACAAATGTATATATTTTGCCTGTTCGTCAATAAATATATGGAATTTTATCATGCTTTCTTTTTTGAAAGTATATAGATCTAACATAATGCACTCAACTGAAAAAATATCCTCTGTATATAGTGATGAAACATGATGAAATATATATATTTTTATATCATTATCTATTCATTTTAACATATCTCCCCCCCCCCCTCTTTTTGTAATTATCTAACTTTCAAAAAGAATTTCATTAGTCAGTTTGTATGCGATTTGCTCTTTATTTGAAACTTTCTTGGCTGAATATATTGCCTTTTATATACTTAATTGTTTATTTTCAGAATACTTATTTATTTTCAAACATTTTTGTATTTTTCATTATAAATTATCTTACCAATACATTTTTAAATAATTAGTAAATTAATTAGCGTTCATGACTGAAATCGCTTAAAAGGAACATATATACAATGTGTGCAAGGCTGGGCAAGATATTCAAATGTGTTATTATTAATATACATGTATGTGAATCTTATACCCAGGTCATTTATGTGACCATTCGATAATTTCTGTAATTCAAAAATAAAAATAAGTATATTTGTTATGAATTTTAATTCATTCTTTAAACAACATGCACAAGTAAAAGAAAAATTATTTAGATTACAGATTTTCCTGTAACATTCACACATTTCCTACTGACTTTCTTTTTTTATATTGTATAAGTTCTAATGATAGGAACTTCAGGCCATAACAATATCCATAAAATTTATTATCGTGAAATATGTCCAATGTGTTTGACACATTATTAAGATTCTTTATTTTCAAGTCACCTCTTCCTTCTTCTACTGAATCAAAACGAAATGGATATGCCTGAATAGTTATTCCATGTTTATATCCAGGAACGTTTTTATCAAAATCTTCATCGCGGTGTAGAACACTAACGTTTTCTTTCTTTCCTAGACCAAAGAACGTGAAGAACAGTTTTTGGATGTATAAGAATATCATCTCTACCTATATAAATTTGCGGAAGGGGGTTCATTGTTGTTACTGACGACCGTAATGCCAGCTCTTTTGCTATTTCTTTACAGTCTGCTGCGTTCAATGCATAGTTCATAAACACGTGTGAATTCTTGTTCAAGATCATTTGGGCTAATATGAGATTTTCTTCGTCTGTATCAGGAATATGAAATTTTGTTTGGAAAGATTTATCATTATATAATGCCGAAATGGTTTCTCTACACTCTGCAAAATCAACTATACTTCTTGAATAGAAGAATAAAAATAAAACTTCAAAAGAGGATGAAGGGTTATATTTGGCAAATAATTCGTTTGCCTTTAACTCAAGCTCGTCCATGTAACCATACATATGAAACAGAAGCTGACCAGCTCCTCGTCTTGTAACATTCACCTTTCTTTCAAATAAAGTCCTCTGATCCATTGCACAATTCTTCTGAATCAATTCACGCATAACATTCCGTTCTTTATCATCATCCGAAAACACTGACATAATGCGAACTTTTACACTGAGATTAGATAACCTTCTTTGTATTCGCATCCACTCAAGTATAACAGTATCAGATGTACTGCTTGACAGTCCTGCGTCCTCAAAGTATTTAAATCCCCACTCTAAATGTAGTGGAAAATTTAACCGCTGAATAGCAACGTCCTTGTTCAATATGACAGCTGCTGAAAGCCGGTGAGCACCATTCTGAAGAAAATTATTCTTGTCTACCGGAATCTGAGATAGGTTTGAATCAAAACCATGCGTCCTAATACCATCTATTGTTTTTTGGTACGAGGTGATAAAATCATCTAGTGAATTTTTTTCAACACATGGTTTTTTAGAGTCAAACATGGATTTCTTTATAATGTGACAATACTCATGGAATGAATTCCAAACAGCCAGATGTTCAGCATAGGCATTTCTAATGGATTGCGGAACTTGTTTTTCATTTACATAAAAGTAGGCATACACCATTTTGAAGACAAGATCGAATCTAGCAGAGTGCAGGTAATTTCCAGGATTTTCATCCGGCAGTAAGGTAGATTCCTCGATATCAGATTTAGATTCCACTTTGATTAAAACTAACGCGATGTATAAATTTATTGTCACAAACACTGCGATTGAAATATAGCATTTTAATCGGCTGTTCCTGTAAGAAGCCATATTACTTATACTTTAACACATGTCCAGTAGATATATCAAATATTTCTTCTGTTTTGATAACAAAAATAGCATGTAATCAATAAGAAATACGATCTTTTTATCCTAGTTATTGTTATGTTTGTTTTCAAACAGTGTCAAATATAATCCGGCGAAATATCTGTTACTATATCCCCTCTAGTATTACAACAACTTTTATGAGACGTTTAATTGAAGTTACATTTAACGAAACGAAACATGTTGACCTTAGCGTTAAACTAATACATTTGATTTTTTTTAAATTCTCACAGTTTCGGATTAGTTAAAGGTCGATACACTTCCATTGACTGTTGTGTGGATAGTCATGTTTGAAAAGATTCCTACGCGATCAATTCAATGTGTTGGAAAAACAAATTCGCATGCCGGTTTTCACTCTTTGCTTCTCTAAAACATTAATTCTGGTATACGTGTATATCTGATTGTTTCAAAAGTCTTGCTTTAAGTGAATGCTTAAAACAGAAGATCTTATATTTAAAATGAATAATTCCCTAAAAGCACGCTCCTTGCATGAAAGAATTTTTTAAGTAAATACATGTAATATTATACACATTCTACATGGCCCAATATCCTTAATATCCTTAAATAAATATTGAACAGCATTTTAAATTAGTATTGTACTTTTGCTTAAGGACACTATTTTTTTATTAATTTGTTCTGCAGAATAGATTTATTTCGCTGACAAATTTAAAGATATAAGTATGTGTAAAAGAATGCAAATTAATGCAAAAAACATCAAATTAATAAACAAAAACTACACAATCAGTTCTATTTCTGAACTTTGTATCAAACAGATTGCTATGGTTTTTGTTGTTGTTGTTTTTTAGTTTTTTTTTTTTTTTTTTTTTTTTTTTTTTTTGTTATTTGTTTTTTTATTTACAGATTCTTATATCTTGGTTCGAAAAAAAATAAGTACTGTTATTTTGCCAAAATTATGTTGAGTGTATTATTGTTAAGCACGAATATGACCTATTATTGTAGCCCCTGGATTTGAACATGATATTGTTTACAATTAGAATATTTTTGTCCATTTTACCACTGATAAAATGTGTAAATTTGATATGTCCAGACACATGTATTCCTACGCTGGTCAAATAAACAAAATCACTGAAACACAACGGCGACTTCTAAAGGTTTCCTCAGTAACATTTAAATTATCCACTATAATAATAGTAATTGCACTTTACGGAGTCCTATACGGGTCATCTGGGTAAATAAATCGATATAAAAACAACCCGAAATAAGTGGCGACAAAGCAATCATCCACAAGTATAAACAACCATAATTAACACAAGAAATTAAAATTTTAAAATAAAAAAGTATTTCAGTTTTCATGTTGCAAATATCTTCACGAGCGAACACCCACGTAGAGCCTCAGACCTTCTGTAACCTCTGAAATAGGAAGCCGCAGGAATGAGTAGTAAATATATTATTCTCGTGGAGAAATAATTTCAATAGGAAACAAGGTTGATGATAGGAATGATTTAGTTTAAACAATATTTGATTCATAAGTATTACATTTACATGATAATTGAGAAATAATAAATAGTGCGGATTGAGTAATAAGCTTGAAAGCTTTTTTAGAAACTCTTTCCGAAATAATAGGAATGATTTGTAAACAAATAACAATTTGGTAGACTATTCCGTGAACAATTACTCCGCGAACAACTTTGTAGACTGCTCCGTGAACGTTTTGGTAGACTGGTACGTGAACATTTTGGTAGACTACATCGTGAAGAACTCGGTAGACTGGCTCCGTGAACAATTTGGCAGACTGCTACGTGAACAATTTGGTATACTACTTCGTGAACAATTTGGCAGATAATCATGTGAACAACTTGGTAAATTGCTTTTGTAAATAATTTGTTAGACTACTCCGTAACAATTAAGTGGGATGATCTCTTTGTTTAGGTTGAGATTTTCGTAGACAATTAAGTGGACCGTTCCATTAACAATTTGGTAGGCTATTCCGTAAATAATTAAGTAGACTATTTCGTTAACAATTTTATAGGCTGTTCTGTAAACAATTTAGTGGACCGTTCCGTTAACAATTTGGTAGGCTGTTCTGTTAACATTAAAGTATACTGTTTCGTTAACAATTTGGTAGGCTATTCTGTAAACAATTTAGTTGACTTTTTTTTACAATTTGGTAGGCTGTTCTGTAGACTCTTACGGAAACAATTTGGTAGACCGTTCAGTAAACACTTAAGATGACTATTTCGTTAACAATTTAGTAGACTGTTCTGTATATAATTTACTTGAAAGCTCCCTTAACAATTTGATTTGGTAAGCTGTTCTGTAAACACATATAGATGACTGTTTCGATAACAATTTTGAAGGCTGTTCTGTAAACAATTCAGTTGACTTTTTCGTTAACAATTTGGTAGGTTGTACTGTAAACAATTTAGTTAATGTTTCGTTAACAATTTAATAGGCTGCTCTAGTTAACAATTTTGTAGACTGTCCTGTAACTTATTTAGTTGACTGTTTTGTTACCAATTCAATAGACTGTCCTGTAAACAATTAAATTGACTGTTATGCAAACCATATATTTAGTTGATGGTTTTGTTTACAATTTGGTAGACCGTTCTGTAAACAATTTAGTTGACTATTACGTTAATATTTTCGTACGCAGTTCTGTAAACAATATTGTTGACTGTTCTGTTGACTATTTTGTAGACTGTGTCCTTAACGATTAGGTAGATTGGTCAGTAAGCAATATGGTAAGCTATTCCGTAAACAATTCAATTGACTATTCTGTCAACCATTTGGTAGGCTGTTCTGCTAACAATTAACTTGACGGTTTCGTTAACAATTTGATTTGATAAGCTGTTCTGTAAACAACTCAGTGGACCGTTTCGTTAACAATTTGATAATCTGTTCTGTAAACAATCTAGTTGACTGTTTTGTTAACATTTTTTAGGCTGTTCAGTAAACAATTGAGTTGACTGTTCCGTAAACAATTTGGTAGGCTATTCTACAAAGTATTTACTTGACTATTTCGTTTAAAATGTGATACTTAGGCTGTTCTGTAAACAATTTTGATGATGTTTCGTTTTGTTAACAATTTTGGTAGATTGTCATGTAAACTGGTTAGTTGACTGTTTCGTTAACAATTACGTAGGCTATTCTGTATACAATATAGTTGAATGTTTCGTTAACAATTTGGTAGGTTGTTATGTTAACAATTAAGTTGACTGTTCTGTTAACAATTTGGTAGGATTTCCTGTAAACAATTAAGTTGACTGTTCTGTTAACAATTTGTTAGGCTGTTCTGTAAACAATTTAGCTGTGCTTCGTTAACAATTTGGTAGGCTGTTCCGTGACCTTTCTGTCACGACTATACATATATAATGAGAAGTTTATTGTTGATGTTGTACATCAAATGATGTGAACAGTCACAGGTAATGTACAAATCAGCCTTGACAATTGTTCTCTAATACAGTTGAATATCCGATGCACTAATCAATATTTCTCCATGTTCTAGGTATGTGCTGTTGTTTAATAAATAAAATGCATATTTTTGTGAAAAGGTAGAACCTAATGCATAAATTCACAAAGTATTGTCATGTCTGAAATTCTGAAATGTTTGTTTGTTGCGACATAGATTGAAAGGTCTGGTCGAAGCGAAAAAAACTGGATGACAAGTAAAAATGAAATGGTTCGTATACTTAAAATAAATTGAAGACAAAGGCGGAGAAAAGAAAAATTTCTTCGTTGCGCCGAGAATATGTCCAATTAAACATTGGTGTGAATTGCATCATGTTCGAATCATTTTTGGGAAGAACCGTTCTGTTATTTCACAGTTAGCAAAAATATGTCTTTAATATCTAATAATAGTTATGAATAAACTATTAAATATAATCAATTCTTAGTTACGTATTGTTTGATTATTCATTTAAGATTAAATTACTTGATTAAACACAAGATTGCATATTTGCCTCAAGTTCAAGTGTAGAACCACTTAAATGTAAAATTAAAATATATGCAAAAGATGACAATTGTCACAGAATCCTTCAAAATAATCTATTGCAAATATTTGTGATATATTTTGAAATAAACGTACTTTTCTCACTTAGTTTATCTGTTTTATAACCTAAAAAATCCGTTGAGAGGGCCAAAAAGTCTCTGTTGCGTATTTTAGTCATACACCTTTATTCGTGTCCGAATTTGGTTCCCGTCAGAAAAACTATAGCCTGGCTCATTGATCATAGGTGTTTGGCGCGTTGATTGGTCACTACTTCCGCCCCCTCCCCAACCGCAACCCACTTTACAACCCTTCTACCTATCAAAGTCATGTAAACTGCAGTATTTTTCATTTGGAACATGTTTTAATATTTGGTATATGCTTATAATTCGATTAATTTCATTTCCCACAAAAAATAAAAGAATGATATATATAAATATAATTAAATATTAAATATTCAGTAAAGCTATGCAACTCGCAACTCATTTTTGAGCACTCATCTTAATATAAAGTCCTTAAGTCCAACATTTTTTCACCAATATCTTGGCACCAAATGGTAGAGAATTAATTACTCTTAATGCCTTATTCAGGATTGTTACTGTCGTCCTTAATATGACCATTCCCGATTAAATGAGTCAAAAGTCTCATCAAAATCCTGTGATTCGTGACTGAAAATTCAAACTTTTGATCACGACAACAATCAGAAATTGTTCAGGAAGCGTCCCGATCCAGCCGTTTCCAGCGGAATCCGTCCCGATTATCCAATTCTCAATCCGATTCTGATCCGATTTGTATCTTAGTCATGGTAAAAAAACGACCGAATTTGTCCCGACAGCGTCCCGATTCTACCGAATGCGGTCCGACAGAGATCCGACAGTGACGAGACAATGAACCGACTCTGACGGAAGACATCCGTTAGAAAACAGTTTCACGTGATAGTCCTGTGGTGGTCCCGTCTTATAAGAATTTATACTTCTTGCATTTTAAATATAAAATTATTTTTTAAACTGCTTGCTGACATGCTGTTTTTATATTACAGCAAACTTGTATAATTCAAAAGTAATCTCTATAATCTGTATAATTATTGCAGAACACTTGTAAGATTTGAAGTAATCTGTATTAAGATTACAGAAAAAATGTTACTTCTTATTATCGAATAAGATAACATATTGATCAGACATGAACATTGTTCATGATTAAAAATATATTGTGTTTTCTTTTTTATTATTTATGAAATTTTAACTTTTAAACTTTATCAAACCTATTCAAATTTAACTTTTACTTTTTGCAAAGCAAGTGGCCTTTGATTATAAAGTAGTCCAAACAAGGAGTTAACCCATTCATAAATAAAATAAATTTCAATAAACATTAAACATTATTTTATTTTGCTACAAAATAAGTAATGACACAAGTTAAACTGCGCTGTTATATTTTAAAGCCAATGATACATACGAGATGTGACGCATAATATGATAGTGTTCTGTCATTTTATTTTATCGTCTTCATTGACCATCCTCATCTGCCAAGGTACAGATCAGGCGGAAGAGTTAAGATAATGTTTAACATATTGTCTCTGCTTCTTGCCCTGTATTGTTGCACGGTTAGCACCCTAAACATAAACAACGTCAAGCATGTTTCGGCCCAATCTCCATTCTGCGGGTACGATCCTTGCGTCCTCGACATCTTCACGATCAACCTAGTTGATGTTCCTGTTTGTGAAGCGTATTAAGTTGTGGAGACAGACACAAGCCTGTACAATGATTCTCACATTGTCGGGAGTTGACAACATGGTTGACAACAGTATCTGTAATCTCTCAGCCAAGATGCCAGGATCAGGAAAGCCAATGGTCCTGTTCTGCAAGACTTCTTTCAGCTAACACTCGTTATATATTTGTGCGTCTGAAACTGCTTCATCTGGCCTTACATCAAGCCAAATAAATTAATAGTCCGCATCTACGAGGGCCATTAGGACTATGGAGAAGAAGCCCTCGTAGTTATAGTATGTAGATCCGGTATTTGGTTGGCACTTGCACGCAACGTGCTTTACGTCCAACGCACCGCACACATGTAGGAAGGTCCATCTGCGCAGAAATTTATTAGCGATTTCTTTCCACTCAGCTGGGGTAGTGGGGCATGCGATTACCTCTGCAGCGTACTCATCAATGATGGCTTTGCAGACTTCAGGGACAAAAATTGACATAATGTTACAGGGAACCAAAGTCCCAGTTTATGCTGCTGTAACTGTCGCCGGATGTCAGATGCAACATGGAACAGGCAAACCTTAGTCTTGGATCAAGGGCTTGCCTCCACCAGGTATCTTGTTTGGTGATGCGGGGTGTGATCCGAGCCAGGACTTCATCGTATAGTTCCATGGGCAGCCTTATGTATTTGATGAAAACTTCTGGATTGTCTTCTCTCAGCTCCCTCATCAATGTGTCATACTGGCCGAGATGCTCCCTTCTGTATATCCAGGGCTTGGCCTAGTATCTTCTCTTTCTACCGGGTCGCAGTTCAAATATTAATTGGCAAACAGAAGGTCTTCTTCCTCTTCTTCCATTTCCATGAGAGCTACCTGCTGCAGAAGTCTGCGTCTACGAGCAGCATTCATGGTGGACCGGTCAAAGTACAAATGTACTGTCAATGAATGACACATACATACAAACCCACGTTATATATATACTCCATACGTAAGCAGCTCGGCCGAATCTGGAAATCCACGCATCAGGAATCCTACAACTGTCGCCATATTCGGGATGATCGGAGCACTGCCGAAACGCAATCCTATTACAGTCTGCTGTACCGCATTGCTTAATTGGCACAGTAGAGTTGTTGCCCTTTAAGTATTTTCATTGGTCCGAGGTTTTCATGTGACCAATGAAAATACTCCATTTGAAAACAATCTATTGCGCCATTTTATTTTCATTTCGGATTGAGAATTTGACATAAAGGAAAAAAGGTATGTTATAGTTTCATATGACGCTTTGATTGAACAATAATAACAAAAAATAATCTAATTTTATCATATTAAATACGCAATACAAAGAAATATTCATTCACTGTGAATTTAGAATGTTTTACTCGTGTTGACAGTTTTGGCTTAAATATTACTTGCTACGTATAATCAGGGAAGGTGTCAGTGTACAATTTGACACCAGGATTGTTAAGATCGGTGAAAAATTGATGAATATATGCGCTGATAATTGAGATGCTAGTTATATTTCTATGCAAAACGAAAGAAGAGTAAAATACCTTTATAATTTTTTAGTCATATAAAAATAAATTCATAAAATTTATTTTTGTCAATACATATGATGTTTGGATGATGTTTAAGGGTTTTGGGTTGTAGGGGGGGGGGGACGGTATAGTGTAATTCATGGCCACGCGACGTTATCATCTTTCTTTGTCACATAACTGTTCACTTCGAGACTGCAATGATGTCCCTTTCGATCCACCGTAAAAATATGTGCCCGTGTTGTAAAGATTTATCGCAAAGGTGTCCAATTACCTTGAAACTTGACAATTGGGCTATTCAAGTTGTCCAGCCAATTTTCGATCAGGTTACAAAATACAACGAAGTTACACGGGAACGAAACACTTTATTACACAAAAAAATGTATACAATCACATGTTTCTTAAATAATACACTGTTAAGATCATTTAACGCTAAGCTTGTCGGTAGTTGTACTCTACGCATAAAATCAATTTTAAGGACGTTGTTTTTTTCTATTATCAAAAGCTCCAATATCAATTATATAAAATAATTATATAATAACTGTTGATATTATTATACAGTTATAAATGAAATATTGAGAAATATCGATGAAATTAAATGCTTATTATCAGTTTTTTTCCGTATTATCGCTGTAAAAATTTACTTTTCACTACAGTGAAACATATTCTCTGTATTTTCACTGGTGTCTTGCAGGACTACTTTCTTCTAAAGTAAGCGAAATCACAAAATCTTTAAATTTTAAAAAAGTCTTTCAAATTATAATGTCAGAAAAGAGCAAAAGATATATTGTATATAATGAACTGAAATTAAAGTTTTTCTATAAATACTGGATTTGTTTTCTTCTTGTGGTATGAAAATTATCATATCTACTCGTGGCACTCATGAAATATTTTATTTTCACACCACTCGATGAAAATAAATCCTTTACTTATAGAAAAAAAAACTTGATGATGATGTTGATTATTGTTATTGTTGTTGTGACAGCTGTTGTTGTTGTTGTTGGTGTTGTTGTTGTAAATATCTGTGCTTTTGTTGGACAAAAGTAATAAAACTGCCATTTAATTTCTACAATTAATAACATCATACAGATATTACTTTTCATTTATGCTGAAATGCTACTTTTGTATAAGAAATGGAGGTGGACACATACGAAATTTAAATGAGGAACAGTGACTTGGTGGTTTGTTTTAGAATCTGCCTAACAAGCACGTGATCGTGGTCAAAAATACTTATTTTACTTCACGTGTCCCCATTTGATAATAGTAAGAGCAATGTTCTTTCTCTTTTGTACCAAAGGCAAAACTGAAAACATGTTCACTGTCGTCACGATATGAAACCCCAGAAAATGTCGCCAATGTACGAGCACCTGGATATGATTTTTAAATCATTATCCCTTTCCCTGCTGTCACAATTAATAAACCCAAGAAAAAATTGTAGCCAATCAACAGTCGGCAATTGACAGATACCTACGCTTTAGCTCTGACACATGTTCCAAACTATGATACAATTATTTAATGGAATCGAACACGAACTTCAATTGCAACAACTTGTTTCATAATCGAGCACAAAGAACTACCTTTCGTGAAATATTGAATTTCAGTATTCATCTTCTTATAACTAAATGATGAATAAAATGTGAATGGATGGGACTTTTGTTCCCCTTTATTGTAAAATTACATAATAATGATTTGATTAAAATACCATATATTTGAACTATATGAATTTCTATTTGCGCACCAGATCTTCGGCTCCATTCGGGAAAATCCGGCAACCTCCGAGACATGAAGCATGTACACAACTCGTCCTTATTAAGTATTTCATGATAAAACGGAAATCAAATTTAGGCAAACTGTCTTGTTTCCACAATTGACTACAGCAGGGCCTCCGTGGCCGAGTGGTGACTTTGAACCACTTGCACGTCCTAGAGACTTTATTCCTTCGCGTAAAGATGGTACCGAGCGAGTGTAAGGTTAGTAGTTTAACAAAGGGGCCCGCATAAGCTTGAAAGATTGTATGGAAAGTTACCTAAGGTTCTTTTTATCAACAGGAAATTTCAGCGATTTATTAGTCATCCTTCAGGAAAGGTTATAGAAATTTATAGATGTTTTCGTAGTAAGCACTTAAAGTTTAACAATAGAGGAAAATGTCACTAAAATTGAACCTAGATTATGTAAACAATTGCCGTTTTGCCATTGACAACAAATTGAACTAATTGTTCCAAAATCGATATCCTTAGTTGTTTCCCATATAAGATGAAGCTCAATTTGTAAAACAACCAATTTTATCGATCACGTTCAAACTATTTCAAAACTACGGAAATTGGTTAATCTTTATTTTTTAACAAATCGGTATTTTGCCTTCTGTTATTGTTGTCAACTGTTGCGTTTAAAACATATTCTTAACATTTTTCATAAAGTTTCTATCTAGGTTCTCTTAAAAGAATACTAACTGATATAAATAAATTTCTCTGAGAATATCAATATGTGTTCAATAAACAGTGCATCAAAATAACATTCGAACACTATTATTCTTCTTCTTCTTCTTTTTGCTAAATAAGTGTATAATAAATTTATAAATTGTTTAGTTTAAGTGTCAATATGTATGTATTTGATATTTCATTACTATATAAAACCCTTTTAATACACGTTTCCTTTACGTGAAACTCAAATTAGAAACACATTTATACAGTGGACACTAGATAACTCAAAGCCGCTTTACACGAAATCCCGAATAAATCGAATAATTCTTAAAGTCCCGTCTTAAAGATTTCTTAATTACCTATATCTTGAACTCTCTCAATATGTATTGCACACTTTACATATAACCTTTAGCTCAGTGTGGGCCATTTAGGTCGTACCAGTGTCCCCTTTGTAATTTGAACTCAATATCTCCGCCCATTGACAGGTTTCAAAAGAGTAATTATCGTAGTTAACAATGGTTGTTTATGTGAATCACGGCCTATTTGCCAGTTTCGGGTCCAAACGACCTTGCCCTACATTCCAACCTTTACACCAGCAGGCACGAAAATGTTCACCCACATTTAAGTTTATAATACGTGCGACATAATTAATGTATTGTAGTAGACAATACCTAAAATAATGTGTATATGCATTTTAATTTACATTTAAAATTCTTCATCAATTATAAAAATATATTATTAGTGATATAGACTTTATCTACTTTTGTTTGATACTCACAGTTCATTTGAATTAAGAGAAAATGCCATTTAAACAAAAAACAACAAGGGATCTCCCACCTTCAAAGCAAAGTACAATACTGCAGAGCTTCCATAAATGGAAGTTTTGGAGTCATTTACTCCTGATTTTGGATTATGACTTCCGAAAAATAGCCATTTTCCTTCTTTACCAATATATTGTGACTTCTGTTGTTAGACATTTTGCAGTCTCTGACTGGAAAATCAAAAAATAATAGTTTGAAATGAAAAAAGTCAGTAAAACTGGTTGAGAATAATACTGATTGTATTGGACTCGTACACAGCTGCAAACCTATATCAGACTCGACTAGCGCTCGTCCAATATAGTTTTGACAGTTGTGTACTAGTGTGATAGAAATTATGTATTGTATTCAACAATGTATAACAACCTTATATTATATGAACTCAAAATTTAACTTAAACTGAAAAAGTCGTCTTTATATCGTGCAATTTCTTCGTGAATTTCCGTAATGGGGAATCCTAAAAGAAAAACTTTTAGTTACTATTTACTCAGCGATTATTTCTACATTTATGGTAATAAAATTTAATAAAAAGATTGTCCAATATCATAAATATTTCTCAAATAAAGAAAATAAAAAAAATAATATCAATTTATTCCGTATGCCTAGAACATTACGACATGAAATGATCAAACTAGTTACTAACTGTCATGTGTTGCTGTTGAGATCGAAATATCCCTCCCCAGGCTACCCGCTCACTGGGCAGTAACAAGGCTTGAATATTCTATTATATTCTTCCATGTTTTGAATGATTCACCCTAATGAATTGTTGAATTTTTTTTTCATGGAAATCAATGTAATTTCATCCGAAACTTTTTTATTTGACAGAAGCGTATAAATTTACAATTTCATTTATAACGGTGAAATAAGGTCAACCTAGGCAAGCAATTTCATTTATACAAATGCGTTAAAACGACGTCCTTTCAAAGCATGCGATTTATCTGGTAACCACAACAACAAATATTTCCGGATTGGAATTATAAAGATAATATAAAAGGCCAAGTTCCCGACGGAATGTTGTTCTATATATGAGTCAAAATGCAAATGAGGGGTTTAATTTTGCTTGTATATGATACAAATTAGGCAAAGAATAAAACGAACTGTTTTCATTTTTATAACATTTTTATTAATATATCTTATCACAGTCATAATAAAATTTCTTTAAAAAAATGAATATATTTGCATAAGTTATTTCTCTAAACATATAAATAAACAACAAATATGTTTTGCATTAGGCTTCACAATGTGGCATTAAGCTATCTTTTCGGACTAGAAAAAGGCATAATATGTAATGTAAGACATAAATTTTCTATCAATGCATCTACGTACTTGTCTGACTAAAAACGTGCTTTACATTTAAAGCCATGTGGTATGACAAAAACATGAGCATGCGTAAAATTACATATGCTTACATATTTAAAGAGACTTTTTATTAATGAACTAAATTCATGTCATGGTATGTATTTAACTAAGGTTTAGAAAGAAGTTGACGTTCAGAATTGACTGCCTAATGATGTACATGAAACATGTTTTATAAAGCGGAATACGCGCATTTGTCGATGCGCGTCCAAACCAGAATTGATTGTCTTACATTGTACTTATTGCATGTCATAGCATGTGTTTTACTAAGAAACTTAAAACACAAATATCAATGCACGTACAAAAATGACTGCTTAAAAATGTACTAAAATGCAGTTATGCGTTTTATTCAGAAACATTAAAAAACAAATATCGATCGCGTATAAAAATGGCTGCCTAACAATGTACTTAAATGCATGTCATAGCATGTGCTTTTTTAAGAATCTTTAAAACACAAATATCGATGCACGTACATAATTGACCGCCTACTAAAATGCATGACATGACATGTGTTTTATTCAGAAAAACAAATATCGATGCACGTACAAAATTGTACAAATATGGATACACGTATAAAATTGACTCCCAACAATGTACTAAAATGCATGTCATAGCATGTGTTTTACTAAGAAACTTAAAAACACAAATATCGATGCACGTACAAGATTGACTGCCTAAAAAGATACTAAAATGCAGAGATGAGTTTTATTCAGAAACCTAAAAAACGAATATCGTTCGCGTACAGAAATGACTGCATAACAATTTACTAAAATGCATGTCATAGCATGTGTTTTACTAAGAATCTTAAAAAACACAAAATCGCTTCACGTACAAAATTGACTGCCTAAAAATGTACTAAAATGCAGATATGAGTTTTATTCAGAAACTTAAAACAACGAATATCGTTCGCGTACAGAAATGGCTGCATAACAATGTACTAAAATGCATGTCATAGCATGTGTTTTACTAAGAATCTTAAAAAACACAAAATCGATGCACGTACAAAATTGGCTGCCTAAAAATGTACTTAAATGCAGAGATGATTTTTATTCAGAAACTTAAAAAAACGAATATCGTTCGCGTACAGAAATGGCTGCATTACAATGTACTTAAATGCATGTCATAGCATGTGTTTTACTAAGAAACTTAAAAAACACAAAATCGATGCACGTACAAAATTGGCTGCCTAAAAATGTACTAAAATGCAGAGATGAGTTTAATTCAGAAACTTAAAAGAACGAATATCGATCGCGTACAGAAATGGCTGCATAACAATGTACTAAAATGCATGTCATAGCATGTGTTTTACTAAGAAACTTAAAAAACACAAATATCGATGCACGTACATTGAAATTTAAATTTAAATCGACTGCCTTACAATATACTAAAATGCTTGACATGTGTTTCATTCAGAAGCTAAAAACACAAATATCGGTGCACGTACAAAATTGAGTCACAATAATGCACTAAAATGCATGTCATAGCATGTGTTTTACAAAGAAACTTCAAAAATAAATATCTTATGCACGTACAAAATTGACTGCCTAACAATGTACTAACATACATGACATGTGTTTCATAAAATAAATATGGTTGCACGTGTAAAATTGACTACCAAACAATAAACTAAAATGTCATAGCATGTGTTTCACAGAAACAAATTTCGAATGCACTTACAAAGTTGACTGCCTAACAATGTACTAAAATGCAAAACATGACATGGGTTTTATTCAGACACTTAAAAACACAAATATCGATGCCAGTACAAAATTGACAGCCTAACAATGTACTAAAATGCTTGTCATAGCATGTCTTTTACTAAGAAAACTAAAAGAAAAAAACAAAACAAATATAGATGCACGTAGAAAAGTGACTATCAAACAATGTATTAAAATGCATACCATGACAGGAGTTTTACTAACAAACTTAAAAAACAAATGTCGATGCATGTGCAAAATTGACAGGCTAACAATGCACTATATTGCATGTCATAGTATGTGTTTTACTAAGAAACTTTTTAAAAAATTGATGCACGTACAGAATTGGCTACCTAACAATGTACGTATTTGTATGACATGTGTTTTATTCAGAAACTTAAAAACACAAATATCGATGCAAGTACAGGGTTGACTCCCCAACAAAGTACTAAAATGCATGTCATAGCATGTGTTTAACTAGAAACTTAAAAAATAAATATCGAATGCACGTATAAAATTGACTGCCTATCAATGTACTAAAATGCATGTCATAGCATGTGTTTAACTAGAAACTTAAAACACAAATATCGATGCACGTACATAATTGTCTGCCTAACAATATTCAAAAATGCATGGCATGTGTATCTTTAAGAAACTTAAAGAAACAAATACCGATGCACGTATAACATTGACTGCCTAACAATGTACTAAAATGCATGATATGTGTTTTATTCAGAAACTTAAAACTCAAAAATCAATGCAAATACAGAATTGACTCCTAAACAATGTACAAAAATGCCTTTCATAGCATGTGTTTTACTAAGAATCTTAAAAAAATCGAATGAACGTACAAAATTGACTGCCTAACAATGTACTAAAATGCATGATATGTGTTTTATTCAGAAACTTAAAAACTAAAAAATCAATGCACATACAAAATTGACTCCCAAGCAATGTACAAAAATGCATGTCATAGCATGTGTTTTACTTAGAAACTTAAAAAAACAAATATCGATGCACGTACAAAATTGACTCTCCAACAATGTACTAAAATGCATGTAATTGCATATGTTTTACTAAGAATCTTAAAAAAAGAAATATCGAATGTATGTACTTAATTGAGTGCCTAGCAATGTACTCAAATGCATGGCATGTGTATTTTTAGGAACCTTAAGAAACAAATATCGAATGCACGTACAAAATTGACTGCCAAACAATGTACTAAAATGCATGATATGTGTTTTATTCAGAAACTTAAAACTCAAAAATCAAAGCACATTCAGAATTGAGAGCCCAACAATGTACAAAAATGCATGTCATAGCATGTGTTTTACTTAGAAACCTAAAAAACACAAATATCGATGCACGTACAAAATTGACTCTCCAACAATGTACTAAAATGCATGTCATAGCATGTGTTTAACTTAGAAACTTAAAAAACACAAATATCGATGCACGTACAAATGGACTCCCCAACAATGTACTAAAATGCATGTCATAGCATGTATTTTACTAAGAAACTTAAAAAAAAAACAAATATCTAATGCACTCAAACAATGAACTTAAATGAAGGACATGGCATTTGATTTACTAAGAAACTTTATTAACAAATGCCGATGCACGTACAGAAATGGCTGTCTAAAATTATACATGTTTACATGATAGGGCATGGTATTATCATACATGTATCCTCAATATCGTCATTATGGAATAGAATGATGAAAAATCTACTTTTAATATGTTCTAAAATTTGGCATGAATATTTTGTTGAGCAAGTAAAAGTAAAATTAAACTTTTGATATAAAAAACTAAGATAAAAAGATATATACATGTATATGGCAGTAAATTACTTAATGAATATATTTTTTGGATTATTTATATTATTTCAAAAACATTACTTTGCTAAGTTCTATTTTATTCAAAATTATTTCCTACCATTTCCTTTATCAAAATCACTAACTGAGTGAGATCTACAGTGCTCCTTCATTTCTTTTCTAAACATAAATGTGTGTTTATCAACTAATACGTGTACATGTATTTGATTACACTTTATTGTGAAAAATCCACGTTCACAATATGTGTTATTTTGATCTTAACAAAATAATTTATTATTTTTTCAAATCGACGTAATTTGTAAGAATCATAAGTAAAGGCAAAGATAGAGTTTTCACGTCTTTTGTTCAATTCAATACATCCTCTCTTCTGTAAGAACGAAAGATCAAAGAAGTCCTGACAAAGCGGATATACAGAGTAGACATTTGTAGGGAAATATTTCGAATTTGAAACAAACACTGCGTTCATATGTGTATCTGGAAGTTCGCCCCTATAAATAAACGGTGAATTACACGAGAATTGGTCGTCTTTATATACTAAATTATAATATGATTGTAGATTATTATATATCATATATTGACCAGTTAGAAAATGGGCTCCAATTGCATCATTTATATCTATCATAGGTTGATATAGCGGTATATTATCAATAATCTGCTTTAAAAACGGATGTTTAGATCTACAAAATATCACATTGTCAGAAAGAACATATGGTCTTTTTTCTTTTACTGAAACAAGTTCAAACGAACGTGCTGGAAGTACGCATGCGTATTTGTAAGTTATCCTTTTTAATGATCTTAGACATTTTACTTTCATGTCACTGAAGGCACCGCCGAACTCGTAAAGTAGTACATATCGAATTATGCTTGATCTGATTTCAAAATTTGCATAAGCATCCCAAGTCGGGATTAGTGATGGGTGTCTATCAGCTATAAGCTGTCGAGATGTTTCTTCTGTCCAAAACGAATACTTCCAGCTAGGATTGTAAAATAAGAAACTTTTTATATTTGTCACATATGATATTGGTATATTTAGATTTGTGTTGTACTGATGTAAAATGTGTGGTATTCTTGGAGTTATTGTCGCCACGGTCTGGAAATCTTCGTGCAGCTCCGGTTCAAATGGCGGATATTTGTCCGTCCTCACCCAGGTTGGAATTTCCACTGTAAAAAAATAACTGACTTAAATAAGAAAATTTACGGCATTTTTAACTTATTCGTCTGTTTCTATGATTATTATTTAATATGGGGTAAAAAGTTCACTGACAAAGGCAAGTAAATATTGAGTCTTTTGAAGGTTTCACTTGTGACACTACACCTAAAATACTTGTCTTTCAAGTAAATACTTCACTTTGTTAATATTTGTGGAATTCTATCTTTATTTGCTCTCCAGGTTTTGTTAAAGCAATGTTTTATTTATATTTTGTATTTTCCATGAATTTACAAACAGTCGAATGAAAATGTCATAGTGGAAATTGTCATTTTTAAAGAGAAATGTATTGCAACTACAAGGCTCATACGAGGTTTTTTCCAGTTTTGTTTGTTCTTTTGCTAATACTTTATAGATCAAAAGTCATAAGTTCTGAAACTATATCTCATGAGTTATTTTTCACATTAACAAACATGAAATATTTTGACAATATATTAACAATAATAATTGTGAGAAATGACT
This sequence comes from Ruditapes philippinarum, assembly GCF_026571515.1. NCBI lineage: Eukaryota > Metazoa > Mollusca > Bivalvia > Venerida > Veneridae > Ruditapes > Ruditapes philippinarum. The sequence continues at coordinate 109,959 of NW_026856005.1, forward strand.
TAAAAGTTAAAGGCATTGCTACGTTTTTCACTCAAATCTGGTTAGAAAAGGCACAAAAATATGACTTATCAATATATTTCTGAGCATGTTGCTTATTATTTCTTGCATATCACTCTGTTTAAAGTGTCCCTGCTGATCTCTGTACGAAATTCATTACTTTTTTTTTTAGTTTTTTGATTTCTGCACTTTAGTCGAGTTCCTTTAAAACAAGTTAGATTAATTATTATGTGACAACTTATTTGAGATTATTCTATCTTATTAACAAACGCATTGAAGTTTTAAAAATATGTTTTTTATTATTTACGTCCACGACTGAACGCATCTATGTAAATAAAGAAATATGTGGTTAATAATATAAGATAAACTAGCGGTGAAAGGCGATGGGATGGTGATAAATCACAAATATATTTCCGGAATATAATTTAATGCATGTGAAACATGAAAAGATGTTTTGAATGCATTCAAATTAGTTGCATAATAAAGTTATAGAAAATGTATTTATTTATTTTTTACGGATATACCGTTCAAGTGATTTGAATATTGTGTTGAAAGAAACCATTTTGATGGTGTTTTATTGCTAATTTGAATTTCTCTCAGATATCCTACGTATTTAAATTTCTGTCATGCACGAACCTGTTCAATGCAAAACATCAATAAAAAAACAGGAAAAAAACGTAATAATAATAATATAAATAATAGTTATAGTAATAATAATGATGATGATGATGATGATAATGATGAAATACACTAAGCAGAAGAGGAGCAATCTTACACAAAAAATTTGTAATAAAACTATTCACTAACTTACATTCAAATATTTTCTCGGAAACAAATCCAAATTGATTGTAGAATAATATGCAGTAACATGTTTATAATAGAGTATAACCAGGATACCCATTTTACCTCGCGGTTGACCATGACAAGTTCACCTATTATACACGCCTTTTAAAGCCCCTTTCACCCCCCCCCCCTTTTGTTGTCTCAAATGGTGAAAAAATGCCTTGTTTAGGCCCCCAACACTTGTTTTTTTTGAGAAATGTTGTTTAAAAAGTTACCACTTTTTAGGCACCGCCCTCTATCCAAAAGATGCATCAGGGGGTTGCCAGAAGGGGGATATGTCCCCTTCTGTTTGTGGGTTTGAAAGGGGCGGCAGCCCCCCTCATCGCCAAGAAAATTTTGGACTTGTGAGAGGCTAAAAATGACCCCAGGTCGATCATAAGGTAATGTGTAATCAACGCTGAAAAGCCTTTGACTCTATCTCAGTCCATTGAGGAGTTGCAGCACTTTGAAGGAAAAAATCAATGCAAAATAGTGATTTTTTGGCAATTTTGAGATGTCCCCTCGTTGCCATGGTAACAGAAAATATAAAACTGAGCATGCTGTTACAAAGGAAATGGTCCAGTCAACATTTGTGCCAAGTTTTATTAGTATTAAAGTAGTCTTTATAGTTTTAAAGCAATCTGAACTTGTAACGGGAGACTTTTCATTCAAAAAAAATTTAGCACAAAATTGCTCATGCAGTAAAAGGTTAATATAAAGTATAACAGTGATCGAGGATTTATCTGTCAACTGTTGTAGGACACGACATGAATGCACTATGAACCTTTGCTTCTTCACAATCATCATATTTACATCCAGACTTTAAACATTTTTACTACTAGTATTTGAAATCTTAAACAGGCAAAAAATAAATAGGTAAATAAAAAAAGATAAATAAAATGAATAAATAAATGAATAAAATATAATTCTTATAGACTAGTAAAGCATAATTTGATGTCACACTTGATAAAATAAAATAAAATATTTACCTATGTAGCTCTCGAATAAATTTCCACTTAGGATCAAGATAAAGACAATAAAGCTCAGAAATTGTATTAAACGGTAATTCCTTTTACAAAAGCGTTTAAACATATTGAAATTTATAAACAACAGACAGCAAATATATAGCACAGTTTAAAGCAATTGAATTTGTTACCAAATATACGAAAAACATAGCATAAAATACATAATACGTTATAGCAAAAAAATGATCTTTTTTCTTTAAAAACATGCATTTCTTATATTTCAAACTTGTTCACATGTATATAATCCATTGCCATATAAATAAATTGTCTGCATAGTATACATGTATAGTAGAGCTGTCATGTCATGTGAAATTTCAGTAAATGAGTTCAACAAGAAATGGTTATAAAGCGAGCCTCTTATGATTTTAAGTTCCCTGCTGATGTGATCTATGTAAGAAATTCATTTTTTTAAAGCTTTTGACTTCTGGATCTCTGTGGAGTTAAGTAAGCTAAATTTTAAATTATGTGACAACTTATTTGAAATTATTCTATCACGTTACCAAACGCATTGAAGTTTTTTTTATTATTTACTGTATGTGACTCATGAAAAGATGTTTTGAACGTATTCATATTAGTCGCATAAAAAAGTAATAGAAAACATATTAATTTATTTTTTTTACGGATATACTGTTCATGTGATTTGAATATAGTGTTGAAAGAAACCATTTTGATAATCTTATATTGCTAATTTGAATTTCTCTTAGATATCCTACGCATTTAAATTTCTGATTTCTGTCATTGCACGAAAACTATCAATCAAAAACAGGAAAAAGAAACTTTAAAATTATTAACAAAGTCAAAAAGTCAAAGTCAAAATTTTATTTGCAATTCGGCAGATATCTGCCTTTGGCAATACAAACATAAATATACATATGGCAAACACACAATAATAAATCTAACAAAAGCAAACATTCATTGAATGAACATCATACATAATAATGCATATATTGTGTTAAGACTATTTTTGGTATATCGACAATTTAATACCAATCATAGCAAAGATCTAAGATTTTTTTAATATTTATTTTATAATTAACAATGATGATGATAATGATGATAATGATGATTATGATGAGGATGATGATGATGATGATGACGATTATAATGATGATGACGACGACGACGACAACGACGACGATGATAATTAGGATGATGATGATGATGATGATGACGACGATGATGATAATGACGACGACGACGACGATGACGATGATAATGATGATGATGATGATAAAATACACTAAGCAAAAGAGGAGCAATCTTACCAAAGATTTGTTATCAAACTAAACACTAACTTACTTTCAAATATTTTCTCGGAAACAAATCCAAATTGATTATAAAATAATAACAGTAACATGTTTATATGTTTAATGAATGAATAAATGAATGAATGAATGAATGAATGAATAAATGAATAAATGAATAAATGAATGAATGAATGAATGAATGAATAAATGAATGAATGAATGAATAAAAATTTAAAAAATAAATATAATAAAATAAATAAATGAATAAATAAATAATATAAAAAATATAAATAAATTATATAAAAAATATTAATTATTCATTAGTTTATTAACTATAGAATTATTACATACTAGGTAAGCATAATGTGATGTCACAATTGGTAAAATAAAATAAAAACAATATTTACCTATGTAGCTCTCGAATAAATTTTCACTTATGATCAAGATAAAGACAATAAAGCTCAGAAATTGTATTAAACGGTAATTCCTTTTACAAAAGCGTTTAAACATATTGAAATTATTTTTGTTTGTTTCATTATTTTGATATTTCAAATTGCCTATATCTGAACGGATTAAGTTGATCACCAATTACTATGTGTGTTAAACTGACGCAAATGTTTATCCGTTAAACTAAAAATACAACAATTATTTGAACGCGCGTTCCGATTTAATGTTAAACTATAGTACACAATACGTCTATATGCATGTAAATGATAAACTTAGAGAAAATATATGAAACACGAACAAATAATTCTGTTTTAATGATAGAAAAATTTAGGATATGTATAGTTTATTGTTTGTTTGACCAAAGTGATTCGTAACTGCCCCAGACAGTTCTTATGGCTGTCGTAAAAGAAGGAAGGCAAAACGTTTATATTTCTTTTATTGCGTGACCATAAAAGGAAGATTAAATATATTTAGATTTTAACATTTTAAACACAATACCATCAAACAAAATGATATAACATTAACTCATTTCAATGATATCAGTTTTCTTTAGCAATGTTTTCTTCTTTTTTTTCTTCTTTTTTTTTCTTCACTTTGATCAAGAACATTGTGCAATATATTGTTTTATCTTATTCGAATATATGGATAAATTTTAACAAACAGGTTATAAAAATGTTTTTGAAGTTATGAATGTCAACTGACTAATTTGTTGATATAAAAGAAGTTTCGTTTAAAACTGCTACATTTATCTCATCAATATTTTTTTTGCTTAAGAAAAGCTGCAGATTAAACTTGATAAAATAGTGCAAAAAGTTTTTTTAAAAGGCACAATATGCTTTAGAAGCAAATATTTTTTTCCTCTTTAATAAGGGAACATATGAATTTAATAACGTTTAGATAATGGTTTAAGAGCATGTTAGATGCTTGTTACATGAAAAAAGTAGCAAAAAATGTAAAATGATTCGTTACAAAAGAAGCATTATGTAAACAAAGTAGAATTTTCAGATACAAAACACCGTACCTACTGCCGAAGGGCAACAGATGAAGAAAACGGTTAAGGTAATTGGCCAATGAGTAACTTTTGGGAAAATATAAAAGTACACCAAGAATATAAAACTTTTGAGAAATAAATAAAAAAAACAATTCTAGGACGCAATGGATCTTAAAATTTAAAGTGAAAAGTTACTCCAAGAATAAAATTAAAACTAATGATTTTATTTCTAGTATTGGTCAATATGTTTGAATATGTAAAAATGTAATCAAAGGTGAAAATATTGATCTTTGTATTATTTTCTTTGTACTTTTTTCTAAATACCTATGAGTATTTTAATTTATAATGTAATCACCGAGGACCAAACGTATGCATGCACTATATATGTTTATATAAACAAAATTGATGAGAATTTTTGTTGCAGACATATACATGTAGCAACTTACTAAAAAACAACTTGTTACGATACAACGGATTAATGTAATTTTCTTGTAAGGGTGCCTGCAATAACGACGTGTTCAATTTAAGGCATATTATGCACAAGAAACGGATATTCCTTCTTCTAAAAGGACAAGCATGAGTTTTAATAATGGTTTTGGAGCATGAGAAAAGCTTTCATTTGAAGAAAGTTGCGCCGGCTGTGAAATATGTAGAATAATTTGTCATAAAATATAGCAAAATTAAACAAAGTAATATCTTGACTTCCATACATAATACTTAATCACTGTAACTGTTTTAATTGCAAAAAAGCAACAGAAGCAAAAGATGGGTCAAGTAGTTGGCAAATTAGTAACGTTTTGGAAACTTTATCAGGCAAGACACAAAAGATAAACAGCTTAGGAAAAATAAAAATATAGGCATTTCTGGGGCAGTCAAAAAGCACAAATCAGATGAGCGAGAGACATAGTTGGAATTCGACTACATATGAACAACGTTAATATATGAACAACGTTAACATATGAACAACGTTAACATATGAACAACGTTAACATATGAACAACGTTAAAGATGAGACGACAAATAAGATGTGGTATTTGTAAATGTGCTCAGTTTTTCATACAGCATGTATTGGTTAAATAATTTGTACACCTCGTCCAACATTTACAGTCCTATCAAACAGAATATAGATATCTTTCACATTATGCATGTATAATTATGTTCTATTCGATTTACCATAAATGTTTTGATGTTTTTATTACGTATGTTGATTATTGTAACGTCGACGTTTACGTAACGGAGGTTACGTCTTAGTATTGTATGATTTTATATCTCTGTTTATTACACATGCGTGCAGCTTTTACGACTCTGTAAAAACTGGTATTTTATGGCCGTGAATATATTTTGACGTGACGTCATTTTCGTTTAATAAACATAGCGTTAAGACGCGTTAAATGTTTGCGTTATACTATACAGTAGGCACGTCAATAAGAATTGGGTCTTTTTCATTTCAGACGGTTTTAGCTTTGGTATGTGATAAATAGAATATTAAATTCGTGTAGATTCAATACTAAATTTATTGAACTCCTTAAATAAAGTTATATATCGCTCGCCCGAGGCTCGCATATGATTCTATTCAACTTTTTCAATAACTTTAGTATTAAACTTAAACTTATTCAATACCTCCTATTTATTTAATTCTAAAATCTAACGTACTTTAAAGGGTTTGGCATTTATTCATGACTTTGTCCAGGGATATTAATATGCATTCGTGACTTGCCCTGCACAAACATAATATACGTTTTACCATTTGTTACTCTGTGTCGTTCTACTTCTTAACTTGTTGCTATCCAATTAAAAAAGTACAATTAACTGATGACGTGGGTAACATATCTGTAGTTGATCTGTCTGTCTAAGGCGTGCAGTCTTAACTTATTGTGCAACTCTTGCCGCCAATAAAAATCTACTTAAAAACAAACTTGATACTATCCTTAAGCCCTACAAAATGACTCCAAAGTACTTTTGCAGGTCACCTTCATTTTTATCTGTTATAAAGGAAAACAAACTGAGGGTTTTTTTTAACTTGTTTATGAAAAAGTCACTAACAACCTTTTGTGTTCTTCCAACTGGCTTTTTGTACAATATACGAATGCAATACAAAGTTCAAGTGAAAAAGTATGTCAATAATATAGTATTAGTTCGGCATTTTTTTATTATTGTTAATTTAAACTAAAGATTATAATTGCAACCTACGTCAAACGGTGTTGTGTTCGCGTGCTAATTCATTAATGCCTTTAAGACTTGCTTTCAACGTCAACAGGCAGAGCTTAACTTACCCGGCAACACTTAACCTTAACTCATTTGTGGTCTTTTGTCTTGATGTGGTTTAAGTTGTTCGCATGTATGACATATTGAACTGGTTTTAAACAGTCCTGCAATAATTACTCATACACTCAAACAGTTTATTCACATTGTCAAAACTGTCACCTGCTATAATATAATCATAATCAAAGTATCTCTGTAGAAATTTCAACGTTTAACTTTTTGTTCAGAAGTTTTGCTTATCATTTTATTTTATTTTTAGATTTTATTATTTTTTAATTATTATTGATTTTGAATTTATTCTAACCATTGGGAATTATCACTGAAAAGAAAATCCACAACAAAACTTTGTTTAAACCAAAACTTTTGTTTAAAGGCATATTTTGCTTGAGAAACTCATAATTGTGTAAGCTTTAGAAATGCTAAACATGTTTGATAATGTTTAATAACTTTTAGAAATACAAGTTATAGAATTTCAAGGACATAATGGGCCGGAGACAGAAATGTTTTGATTCACATATAATCAAATTATTTTAGAAATTTAAATTGCGTAGTCCACTATGCAACTTTGCAGCAATGTTTGGTTTTAAGTTACATGAAAATATTTTAGAAATTTTAAGGGCATAACCCGCTTCAAAACTTTTACAGCTAATGTTTGGATTTTGTTTTGCAGCTGTAAACAATATATGAGCCGTGCCATGACAAAACTAACATTATGTGTTAGCGACCAACATGGATCACATTATGCGTTTGCGACCGCATCCGCGCAGTCTGATCAGGATCTTTGCTGTCCGCTAGCAGTATCACTACTTGTAATAGGGTTTGTAAGCGAACAACATGGATCATAAACAGACTGCGCGGAAGCGCAGGCTGGTCTGCATCCATGCTGGTCGCAAACGCATTACATGGCGCGGCTCTCATAACTATGGCTCTCCCGTATAATGTGTACAAAAATGTTGCATCCATACTAGGTTTCATTTTTTTGCGTATTCGAGTGAATAATGTTCAACACAAGGTGAATATACATGATGAGGCTTATTCTTTGTTTTGCAAGTTAGATCGAAATATATTTCATAGAATTATTTTTTTAATGATCAGGGCATGATATGCGCTCTCATTCATGACGCCATTCATGTCCTTGTTAGTATTTTTTTATTTACCATTAATCATTATAGATGATATGTGCATGTATTCATGAGCTATTCGTACTCAAGCACTTTTTACTCACAAAAGCGTGTATTTCTGACAATAATTCCACTGTTTTAATTATATTTTTAAAAAAACTTGTATAACTCTTTTCATCGCATTCAGCATACTAAAGAATCCTATCGATTTTACGTGTGTTATTTCCCTTAATTATAAAGCCAATTGCTTAAAAGAAGTTGCTTCCCTTTACACCGTATCAAAAACGCACGTTATCGGCACGCTTTGTTATATAGTCTGACTACTATGACAATAGTATTTTATAATTTCAATGTGAAATTATCGATTATATAATTCCACTGAAAAGCATGTAATCAATTTAGGTAATCGACTGGCATTTCTATTGAATTATAATTTGGCCTCCGGGGCGATGTACTAGAAGTCTAGAGATTTTATAGGTTTTTATTGTACGCCTTATTCAAAATATTTTGTTTATCAAACCTAAATTGAATTGCGGTTTTATTGGCTTCGCAAAGTGTTGTGACGCGATAATGCCCGAAACTATATACATGTATATATAAAGGCTTAACGTCTGTTTGTCAATTCTAATATGTTAAACATAGAAATGTTAAAAACATAGAAAAAAGAAAACATTAAGAAGGACCAAAACGACATGATTGAAAATATAAAACTGCAAAGCAATGGAAACGTTAAACTCTATTTAAACGTTCAATAATTTGCAAATATATAAAAAAATCGGTTTATTTGCTGGTTTAACACAAGGGGATGATTTTCATCCCTGTTCCTTTACGATATTCATTAACAATCTATATTTAGATTATCTATCTGAGAGAGGTCAATGCACGTTATGTGTTGATATTATTATTAGCTCATCTAGCGATGCTGATTTATTCAATAAGACTCCGTCTTCTTAATACATGTTTATGAATCATTTTCATGGAAGCAATAAAAAAAAATATTTTAAATTGAAGATAATTTTTGCTCTTTTTTATTATCTATTTATTTTTCTTTCTTTTTTTATGGGTGTGTTAATTCTACCAACACTGGCAATATGAACATCACTCTTTTCAAATTATTCAAACCAAAGCAAGCTTCCTGGTCTTTAGTATTTATTTATTTTATTTTTTTTAAATACATGCATATTTATAACTTTTTCTATTGAATAAAGGCGTAAAGTAAGTGATTATACGCACAAAGGCTAATATTTTCTATGCATTGAATTCTCAATGATATAAATGGTAAATTGTGTTATATTTTGCATATTTATTTAAAGTTTTACCTGCTATTGCTATTAAATATACTTCTGAATAAACTATAATCAGAATTTGTATGCGCACAGCTATAGATTAAAAATTCTGCTTCTCGTTATACTGAGGTTTGAGGCATTCACGAATTAAATTAGATAATCAAAGCACTGAAGGCACTGAATTTGTTTGGGTCTCAGAATGTAAGAAAGGTGCAGGTTGTGAGATTATATGTATAGTGCCACCAATGCTTTCAAGCGTTTTAATTGTAGTAAATTGGCTAAAAGACTAATTGCAACACCGATATTCAATCCAATGTTTATTTGACTTAAACAATTTGAAAAAAGAATTAGTTCCCTTTACTGGATTTGAACTCCAGCCTCTTCGCTTTCTAAAGCGAGGCTAACCGAAAACCCTTCAGCCACGGTGAATTTCTTATATGTGAACGGCCCTGAAAGAAAACCCATATTATATCCAAATTAGGGCTTGTAACGACTTTAAACTGTTGTTTAACACAGATGTAAATTAATCCTGGAGCTTACTATAAGCATGTATATTTATAAAGAATCAAAGGGCTGCAAGTTCTGTGGTATTTTTTTGATCTTTGCAATCTAAATCATACTATTATATCTGTATGCAGTTTTTCCCGTATAAGTTTTTTTTTACTGTATTATAAATTCCATTTGCAAGGCACCAGAGTTTGATACATACGGAATTCTGCATAACTAGAGTTGCATAAAAAAAATCATTTATGTTCATTTTTTTACGACGCCACACTTTATCCTTGCATATCATGGCCTTTACTTCCTTAACAAAGACATTTAAAAAAGAATTTCACAAAAAAAAGTTTCCTCGACTGGGATTTGAACTCGAGATCTCTCACTCACAAAATGAGCGCGTTTACCCCTGTACCACGAAGAAGTTATACAAACAACGTCTGAATAACATCAAGTCATTTCTTAATTTAAACTTCAATTGCCATTTCGGGTTTGTAATCCTTATTAATTTCGAGGTATTTTTGTTCAGGATAAACCTGTTGTTAAAATTGACCCTAGTAAATATTTTAGCGAAAATCTTCTCGCACACAAACATTCCGACATGTAGAATCTATATATTCCACTACTCGGTTTGTGTAGTATTCAGTAATCGACATCGCTAAAAATAGTATTTTCATTGATAAAATCATATTCATCCGCGTAATTTGTGATTGTGCATTTATTGACAATTCTATAAGCCAATGCTATTTTTAAACTTTGAATGCGTTGTAATTTGTTGGATACTTGTAACAAAATAAAAATATTTCTTTCTTTCAAATCGCTAGTTTTAAGCTGTTTTGAGAACTACTTGTTGTCAGGTTTGTCGTAAACTTCTGTGTCAGATATTGAATGTCCGCTTTGTATTTACTTATTTTCGATCAGAAAATACAATAAAAGGATATTAGAAATCTTTGACCATTCAAGAATTACTTTGCTTGAAAATTAAGGCGCCTGTCTTTGACCATCTTTACGCAGTGATCTCCCCTGAATTTTTCGGCGTTAGTCTACATACAAAAGGGAAGTAACCGCCTCAAAAAAGTGGATTACTTTCGGCATTTGCAATTTACAACATTAGACTCTGAAATTTCGCTACCATTATTTGTTTGGTCTGACGACCCAAACAAAAACAAAAAAACTAAACAAAAAAACTTTGAAAATAGTGATGTTTGTTGGATAATGTCCTCTTCCAACCAATATATTTTAAATATAAATCATGTAAATTTTAGAATAGGTTTTATCATGTTCTTTTTTTCAGTAAGTTGTTGTTGTTGTTCTTGTTTGTTTGTTTGTTGTTTTTTTTTATACTATTTTTTGGAGAGGGGAGGTGTTATTTATTTGTATTATTATTATAATTATTATCATTATTATTATTTTTATTATTTTATTATTATTATTATTGTTGTTGTTATTATTATTATTATTATTCAAAATTTAAAGGTTTCTATTTTTCCTGTGTTTTTTTAAGGTTTATATAAATATATAAATTTTACTGAATTTTTACTGCCATGATTAAATAATAACTTCATTTAAATTTCCTTATAAATGCAAAATTCTTGTTTTGTTATTTTTACTACTATTACGGGTTTAAAGTATTTTTTAAAAATGATTTTAATCTGTTTAATTGTACACCTCGTAATGCAAAATATTGCCTAAATTTTGTAAGTAATTTAAAAACAGTTAAGCGGAAATATATAAATTAGAAAATGTGTGTATATACGATTAAAAATATATATATGCGTAATTACGTGACCAATAATCTTAGAGTTGGTGAGGGGGCGGGGCAAATTATCAGACGTCGGTGATCTATGGATTTCTTCTCAAAACGAGGCCCATAAATAAAAATTGTTTTGCAAGATAAAAAATGAGGATCAAAATAAAATCAAAACGATCCTTCAGAGTCATTTGGCCGTTCAGGCCCTGCATAAAGACATGTTCTTTTATGACATTGTTGACATGAAACCAAAGCAAGCAAATGATTACAAACAAAAACAATAATAAATTAATTATGCATGAAAATATTTACTTATGAGGTCAAACATTCACTAAAAATACTTAAAAATATATATACAATGTACATCAATCAAAATAGTGTTCGAAGGTCTCCGTCTGGACATAATTTGTCGTAAATAGTCTAATATATCTGAGCATGTTTTACAATATCTTTTATATGCATATACTCTTGATGTGGCCAGATTATATCCGATATTCGAGTTACATAGCTGTGAATCCAGTGATGTTCGGCCATAAGCGTATTTCGAACGAAAGCTCATGTACCGTTTGAAAAGTTCGGGACAGGCACGTTTTTGGTTGAATTCAACGAATAGAACAGAAACAATCTCTGAACATACGTAGCAGCACACGGTAATTGTAACTATCCAAAGTGTTTGAAGAAATATTTTTGAATTGGCAACATATAACTGCTTCACTGTGATCCTCGGGTAAAGCACCTTTATTTAGAAAAAGGGTGAGTTACTCTGGGGTTTTAATTCTTTATAAAAGTCGTTATAATGCTGCTGAAGATTATTATATTGAAGGAAGTTGCTAGTAACAAACGTGGGCTCCTGCAACGTCGATTTTCTCCCTCAATACCTGATATAGAAATAAATTGTCCTATTCATCCAGCTTGAAAAACGGGTGTTTTAGGTCGGGACAAAACTTATAAAAATTGGGCTTTAAAAAAAGTGTCGGTTTACCTTAATAAATGGGCATTTCCAAAAAGGGTCTGGGAGAGAAGATACAGGCCCTATTTACTTTTGGGGCCCTCCCCCAGGGGGCTTTTAAACATTCAAAGTCTTTAAATCTGCATTTAAAATCCCCCAAAAATCATATAAAAACCCCAAAGCCTAGTGCGTCTCTCTGTTTTTAACAGGGTCCTCATATTTAGTCCCCCGGGCTGTTAAAATCCGGGCGTTTCTCCCAAAACCGGGTTCGGGGCCCAATTTTATCAGTTTCCCCCAAAAAAGTTTTTGCCAGTCTGGTTTTTTTTCGTAAATGACTTTATATAGCCCTTTTTAAAGGGGGCTTTTTCATGTTCCTTTCCTTCCTTTTGGGGGTAAAAATGAGGGATAAAGGCTCAGTTTTTGGTACCAGCAGAAGCTGTTTTATTTCCGGGCAAAATTGACAATCTATAAACAAAATCATCAGGGTGAAAATAAAAAAGTTACAAAACAGATCGAAATTTTCCGCAATTTCCCAAATTTAAAAAATGTGCTATCATTGGCATCTCCCTACCATGCAGTAACTTCCCCGGGGAGTTATCGCCATTGTAAAAACCGGGAAAAAAAATTTTCAAGGGGAATATAGTTTTTGATCGGGAATTGCTTTTTCCCGTTATATTTTTTCATAAAATTTTTTTCTAAATTTAAAAGTTTTAAAATTCCACATTTAAAATTTAAAAATAAAAAGGGGCCAAAGGTGCTTGGATTCTTTTTTAAAAATTGAGATCCGATTTAACAGGGGCCTTTTTATTTTCCCGGGGCCTTTTTTAAAAAATTTTACCCCAACATTCTGCCCAAAAGAAATCTTTTTACCCCCAAACGCCAAAATTTAACTTATATTAAATTTGGGGGTTTAAAAAAAAAACCCCCTTTGACTTTTTCGGTATACATTTTAAAGATCAAGATTTTTCAAAAAGCCCCAGAACCCTTTTGGTTTAAATGCATTGAAAAATTAGTGCCTTTGCTTCAAACCCCAGGATAGTCAATCTTTTTTCTTTATTCCTTTTTTTATAGATTTATTATTAATAATAATATTGTTTTGTTTAACACTAGAAATGAAGCTAAAAAAACCCTTTTTGAACATTTAAATAAAAAACCGCATACACGTATTCATCAAGTTTAAGCTTGGTCTACTTTTACCATGTGACCAGTGCAGATCATGATCAGCTTTCGTGCTGTCTGAAAAAGTTCTGCACTGTTCGGTTTTAAGTCAATAAAAGTACATATTTTGAGACCTTCCATGAAAAACGATGAATAATTTGTCAAGATTGAAAGATTGGACAGTCCATTTGATATATTTAGCATGAAAATAGTGAAAGTATTTTTTTCAAAAATGCGTCAATACAGAAAGCAAATTAAGTTTAAAGGCATGAGTTAATCAAAAACTGAAATATTTTTTCTTTTATTAACTGTCTAAGATCCATACTATGTTGACCACCGGGGCAAAATATTTAAACGATATTTTACAATAGACCATCTTTGTAGATTTATTGAAAACCGATTTCCTCTAACAACAAAAATTATATACTTCTTTCAAATCTCATTGAAAATCATATCCCAACCCTTCGACAGGTATTCGTTGCGATGAGTAACGGGGCGAAATAGATGATCTGATTTTTAATGAGATTGGAAACTAGCTAATATTTGAAAGGACCGATTTAAATAAGTAACAATTATTGAATGATTAGGAATGGTATTGACAATTAAATTTTGACATCTTGTTACAAATATATATTCAAAATTTAAATGATTTATTGTACCATATATGTTTTTATCTACCAAATTGTTTTATTGATATTTACACTCTCCATCTCTAATGAAACTCAATGCTATAAATCAAATTCTATCATATTTGTTCAATATATGCGCGACATGTTTATAGTTTGCATATTTATACTGTAGCGATGATGAAATATGTATAATATCCAAATATGTTTTCTTCTATGAATAAGTAAACCTGTCTAATATTAAAATGAGATAAAAAAAACATACATTTCTTATTTGCAAAAAAAAAAAAAAAAAAAAAAAAAAAAAAAAAAAAAAAAAAAAAAAAAAAAAAAAAAAACGAAAAAAAAACTAACAAACCTAAATTTCTTATTTGCACATAAAAACAAGTTAAGCGTCGTCATAGTAACGAAAATATGAAAAAAAAAAAACTATTTAATATTCAAATTAATCAAAATGCATTACATAAAATAACGCCGCATACTTACCAACGTGAAACATAAACAGCAGAAGGCCACTCACAATTAAGATCCGACAGGTTGATTTAGAAATATATATCCTGCCTTTAAGCAACAAACATCTTCGTCGGCTAAACATTTTTCAAAATGTACACCTGAAAAGTATTTTTGTTTTCAAGTATTATACACCTGGCCGGTGTTCACCAAGTTTTTAAAATTTTTTAAATAAAACGATCAGTTATAGCAATTCTTACAAAGAAATCTTTCCATTTATTGAAACAATTTAATCTGTCTCAAAAATTCGATAATTGTGATTGGTGTCTCAAAAATTGGTCTTCACACGGCCCATAAACCCTGACCTCAGGATTACTATATTAAACAGATACTATTCCTTAGTCACATTTAACTTG